>NW_024382308.1:0-11026 GCF_016835505.1 Polypterus senegalus
TAAATTAATCAAATTGAAGTACATAAAAGGTTCATTAAGCTTCATCAGCAATGTTTCTTGGCAATAAGCTTTATATAACCTTAATTTAAAAAAATCTGATTAACAGCCTAGTGATTTTATGCAGATAGGTTGTGGCCAGTAAGTCCTCAATGATGGCAAGGGTGAATAAAAATAACAGATTCTCATAATATATGTTAATCCATTTTGAAATTATTACTACCTGAAAAACAAATGAAGGTCTTAATACAGCAATAATCAGTTTCAGTCTTTTATGTGTCATGGGCAAGAATATTATGTCCAGTACTTCCAAAACTTAGATGAGATACAAATTTTAGGCTGTTAATTGCTTGTTGCTGCTAGGCAAAACATCTTATGATGCCATGAAGACAGAAAGCATAATCAGCAAAAAAGCATCCTTGTAATAAACAGGTGTGATTCATTGATAGCTGACGAGTTGTCCATTAAAAAAACAAAAAAGTTAAACTTTGTCTTTATTGTTTTGGAGTTGAAATGTCCAGTGTCTCCAAAAGCAGATATAGAGTTGTATGCTTACATTTATATTTCTAATGTGCACAAAACACAGCCAGTCAAAATTCACACTATGCTCCTTGAGACTTACATTATACAATGTTGCCTTTACTAGTGCTTCTGTACCTCCATAGTTTCCTCAACACCTTCCATTTTTGGCAAGCTTCTACCAGATATGGTGGCCTTTTCATCTTCTATATCCCCCCTTCTTTCAGGTTAGCCCTTGTCTGAATTCTATTCCTGATTCTAGATTTAAATTTAAAATTTAAGTTCAACTGGGAACAGTCATATTGATCCTTTGAAAAAAATGTTTGGAATCTCAGATTATTAATCTCTGAGGTTTTTTGTTTTCTTTGGTTAATTTTACATTTTCAGTCACAGTGGAGATTGGACTAATTCTGTCTTAAAGTTTGACAGTGCTTTCTGTTTATATTATAAAAGAAAATCTTGAGACGAGACAAGACTATTACCAAGAGATTTTTTTCAAGTTCGTAGGTGGGGGTCTCACACTCCTCTCAACCATTTCCAGTTAACGGCCCACACCCACTGTCCTTTCACCTCACATTCGTGTGAATGTTTTGTCAGACACAGTTCCTGTGCTCTCAGCTCTTATAAATTTTTACATTTTCCTTACTTTAAGTTCCCAATAAAAGATGGCTTACAATGTCCAAATCTTATTGAAGAATTTCATCCTGAAGGGTTATCAAGAGAAGAAATGAAAACACGGACAATTCTAGCACCGAGAAATGATGAAGTCAAATGAATTAACGTGAAAATTGGTTAAATGCATATCAATAGACTATGCTGAAACAGTTGGTGGTGATGGTGCGGAAGATGAAAACATCAACTTACAATATCCAGTAAAATATCTGCAACTGTTAACACCGTCCGGTCTTCCACCGGCGAATTATTGTTGAAAGAAGAATGTATCGTAATGTTATTGTATAATTTATGTATGAGTGATGGGCTATGCAGTAGGACAAGATTAGTTGCATTCATAATTGGTCAAATAATTGTGACATGTAAACTTTTAACAGGCAACAAGAAAGGTAATGTAGTACATCATTCGCACATAACATTAGACACCAAAGGAGATCTTGATATGCCATCTGCATTAAATCGTTTACAGTTTCCCATTAGAATAGCTTTTGCTATGACAATTAACAAATCACAGGGATAAACATTCGAAAATCAGTTTATGTATTAGAGAAAAGAAACGATATTCACGTACAGGCAGTTATATGTTGCGTTTTCACGAAGAAAGTCAAACACAGAATCAAAACTCAATGTGATATTGATGAAATCTTAATTCCAAGTATTGTTTTTACTGAAGTTATACATAACAACAACAACAAAGTGCTTTACATGATGAAGAAAGAGAAAAAAGACAAAGTAAGAATTAAAATCAGAGAACACTAATTAACATCGAATAAAAGTAAGGTCCGATGGCCAGGAGGACAGAAAAACAAAAAAAAATCCAGACGGCTGGAGAAAAATAAAATCTGCTGGGGTTCCAGGCCATGAGACCGCCCAGCCCCCTCTAGGAATTTTACCCAACATAAATGATGAGTCCTCATTGTATTCAGGCTTCTAATGGAAGGACTTGCGATGACGGTCACGCTGGACTTCTGGCCTTTAATCCATCAATGTAGGGACATTATGGTGCTTTGATTAGGTGGTGGAGGCGCAGGTCGCCACCACAGGAAACTAGAAAAAGAACAGAAGAGAGAGTAGGTGTTAGTATAGATTTTAGAATATGAATAGTTAATGATAATAAATTGAATATACAGATCATCAGGATTAATTAAAATGAAGTTATGAGAAAGCCATGTTAAAGTAATGTGTTTTTAGTAGTCTTTTAAAGTGCTCCACCTTATCAGCCTGGCAAATTCCTATTTGCAGGCTATTCCAGCCAGGAGCATAACAGCAGAAGGCCACCTCACCACTTCTTTTAAGTTTTGCTCTTGGAATTCTAAGCAGACACTCATTTGAAGATCTAAGGTTACAATTTGGAATATAAGATGTCAGACACTCCGATATATAAGATGGAGCGAGATTATTTAATGCTTTGCAAACCATAAGCAGTATTTTAAAGTCAATTCTGAATGACACAGGTAACCAGTGTAATGACATCAAAACTGGAGAAATGTGCTCAGATCTTCTTTTCCTAGTTAGGATTCTAGCAGCTGCATTCTGCACTCGTTGCAAACGATTGATGTCTTTTTTGGGTAGTCCTGAGATGAGTGCGTTACAGTAATTAATCGACTGAAAACAAAAGCGTGAACTAATTTCTCAGCATCTTTCAATGATATAAGAGGTCTTTTGCTATATTTCTTAAGTGAAAAATGCTGTCCTAGTGATCTGATTAATATGTGATTTAAAATGCAGGTCATTTACAGTTACCCTAAATTCTTTATCTCTGTCTTGACTTTTAATCCTAATGCATCAAGTTTATTTCTAATAACCTTATTTTATCCATTATTGCAAATCACTAAAATTTCAGTTCTTTCTTTCTTTAGCTTGAGAAAATTACTACTCATCCACTCAGAAACACAAGTAAGACATTGTGTTAGTGAAACAACAGAGTCGGGATCATCAGTTGCTATTGATAAATACAGTAGACTGTCATCAGCATAGCTGTGGTAGTTCATGTTATTCCCTGAGATAATCTGATCTAACGGAAGCATGTAGATCATAAAGAGCAGCGGACCCAGGATGGAGCCTTGTGGAACACCATATAGAATATCATGTGTCTTTGAAGTATAATTACCACAACTAACAAAGAATGTTCTACCTGCCAAGTAGGATTCAATCCAATTTAACATACTGCCAGAGAGACCCACCCATTGACTAAGGCGATTTCTAAGAATATTGTGATCAATGGTATCAAATTGGGCACTCAGATCTAAGAGGATGAGAACAGATAATTGGCCTCTGTCTGCATTTAACCACAAGTCATTTACTACTTTAAGAGTGCAGTTTCTGTGCTGTGATTTGTTCTGAAACCCGACTGAAACTTATCAAGTAAAAGTGTAACTTTAAAAAGTATTTGCGTGTTAATATCAAAGCCAAACAGAATCAAAATGTATAACACACGAATACCTCTAACACAACATGAACCATAATTTCTATTACATTTTACATTTTTTGTGAAATAGTTCTATTATGCATACAGTATATACAAGTCCCATGAAAATAACAATCTTTTAAAATTTTATATCTGCTTAACCATACATGAGTGGCAGAGCCATGAAGTGGCTAGCACGTGGCACCTGCCGGATTTGGCTGAGTAAAGCGAGCAGGGGACAGAACCCCAAATACTGCTCAAAAAATTAAAGGAACACTTTTTAATCAGAGAATGGCATGAAGTCAATTAAATTTCTGGGATATTGATCTGGTGAGTTAAGTAGCAGAGGGGGTTGTTAGTCAGTTTCAGCTGCTTTGGTGTTAATGAAATTAACAACAGGTACACTAGAGGGGCAACAATGAGACAAGCCCCAAAACAGGAATTGTTTAACAGGTGGAGGCCACTGACATTCTTCCATACTCATCTTTTCTGACTGTATTTTCACTAGTTTTGCATTTCACTATCACTACTGGTAGCATGAGGCGATACCTGGACCCTACAGAGGTTGCACAGGTAGTCTGCTAGTCGATATCTGCTCTTTTGGGCAAGGAGGAACCAGAGCACTACAGAGCCCTACAAGATGACCTCCAGCAGGCCACTGGTGTGAATGTCTCTGACCAAACAATCAGAAACAGACTTTTTGAGGGTGGCGTGAAGGACCGACATCCTCTAGTGAGCCTTGTCTTACTGCCCTGCACCGTGGAGCTCAATTGGCATTTGCCATAGAATACCAAATTGGAAGGTCCACCACTGACACCCTGTGTTTTTCACAGATGAGAGCAGGTTCACCCTGAACGCATGTGACAGATGTGAAAGGGTCTGGAGAAGCCGTGGAGAATGTTATGCAGCCTGTAACATCGTTCAGCATGACCGGTTTGGTGGTGGGTCAGTGATAGTCTGAGGAGGCATATCAATGGAGGACACACAGATTCCTACAGGCTGACAATGGCACCTTGACTAGCCATTAGGTATCGGGATGAAATCCTTGGACACCTTGTCAGATCCTATGCTGTTGCAGTGGGTCCTGGGTTCCCCCTGGTGCACGACAATGCCCAGCCTCATGTGGCAAAATATGTAGGCAATTCAAGCACATGGAGGCCATAAAAACTACTGAGTACGATTCTGAGTTGCTGCAATGAAATTTTGGCAAAATGGACTAGCCTGCTACATCACATCATTTTTTCAATTCGATTTTTGGTGTGTCTTTCAATTCAGCCCCTCAGTAGGTTGATAATTTTCATTTCCATCAAACGATGTGGCATCCTTTCATTCCTAAACATTACCCAGTCCATATCATTATAGATATCCAGCAGGATATCTTTTCCCGTGAGATCTGATGTGTTTTCAAAGTGTTCCTTTAACTTGCTCCCAGGTGTGGAGAAGCCCAAGGTAGGGCTCTGCTGCTCTCAGCTCCCCTGAGTGGCATCTCTGGAACCCAACAGGGCTGAACTGACCAATGCCAAGTCCCACATAGCTCTTTTGGAGTCTGAGGTGCTGTTGCACACCAGGGGCTGCCAAATGGCAGCCTCGGAAAAGATAAGACCCTTCATAATTCATCTCCTTCTGTCCTTCTATTATGTAGACATCCTGGCCATGTAATAGTGCTGGCTGTCATCTATTACAATATAGACATATATATATATATAAACACATACATACATATATATACATATAGCAAAATACCACGCCTTGGCGGAGAATATGTGTTAAAGAAGCAATGAAAAGAAAAGACATTTTGAAAATAAGCGTAACATGATTGTCAATGTAATTGTTTTGTCACTGTTGTGAGTGATGAGTGTTGCTGTCATATATATATATATATATATATATATATATATATATATTATATAAATATATATATATAAATATAAATTTTAATATATATATATATATTAAACAAAACAACATATATAAAACATATCTATAATATACACATATATATATATAACACACATAAACTGTAAAGGCCCGAGGAGACAGTATAAGGTTGGGTTTTCATTTGTTATTTGTAACCACAAACAAAACGGGTCAAAATTATAAACAAAAAGTTCATAATGGATGACTCCTGTCCATATATTGGGGAGGGCGGAAGTGGAGGGATGCGGAAGGACAAGGGAGGATGGAAGGATGGCTCAGGGCAAGAGGGCGGAGAAAGGAAGTATACTTTCGCGGTCAATCCAGGCCTATGTGCAGGAAGGTCTTTCTTTCTATGAGGAAGCAGAGGAGAAAGTTAATACCCACCATTCCTGGCGTGTGTTTCCCAGGTGCTATGAATCAATCCGCGGCCTCCTACTTTCAGGGGCCGTGACGATCCCCCCTTAGCCAGGACCGTCGGGTGGATTCGAGGAAAGGTGTGAATCTGAGGGCATCGGCATTGCCTGAAGGGTCCCCGCCCGATAAGTGACAGTGAACTTATACGGCTGTAAGTCAGGAACCACCTGGTGACCCGGATTGCCTCTTTGTGTAGGGACATCCACGGGAATGCGCGTGACCCAGTCAAAAGGGCGAGTGCGCCCCAGCAGGTAAGCGGTGGGTCACTGCCCACTTAATGGCCAAGGCCTCCCTCCCCCACTGCTGCGTGGGGGTCTCCCGGCCCATCAGTTTGGGCTGGGTACATCACGGGGGTGCTCGACACCATCGATGCTTTGGCTCAACCCGGCACCCAGGCCTGTGCCCGAGCGTGGGTCTGGAAATAAGCGAGGGCCCAAAATGGGTCCGTACACAGTGCCGGCGTTGGGGCCTTCTTTAGGTCACTGACCCGCGTGTTCTGCTTTGTCGGTCCACACCCGTTATAGGGGCGCCCTTTTTGTCAGGTCAGTCAAGGGTGCTGCTCTTTGAAAACGAGGAACAAACGCCGGTAGTAACCAAACCCAAAAGCCTGCCTGTTTCTTGGTACTTTCGGACGGGCCATTCAAAAGATGTCTTTAACTTTGGAGCTCTGTGGCGCCTGTCCTTGTCCCCAGGTAGCCTAAATATTTGGCCTCCTTTAATCCAAAAACACTTCGAGGGGTTTATGCGGAGGCGGCTTTGTAGTGTTAGGAGGACAGCTCACGACCTGCAGTAGAATGCTCCTCCCAGGTGCGGAATAGATGAAAACGTCATCCAGGTAAGGGCGCTATGGGGGACTGGTGGGGCTTTAGCACTCTATCTACCAGGCGTTGGAAGGTCGCCGGGGCCCGTGCAGCAAATGGGAGGACCTTGTACTGCCAGTGCCCTAAGTGCAAAAGGGCCGTTTTCCCCTTTTCTGGATCCCGTTAAAGGTTTGCCAATCCCCTTTTTGTCATGTCAGGGTAGTCAGATACGAGCCGTGCCCCCCCGGCTCAAGGAGTTTCGTCAATGCGGGCATGGGGTGAGCATGAACTTGGAGATCTGATTCAGGCGTCTAAAGTCATTACAGAACCTCCAGGAGCCGTCTGGCTTGGGCGGGACAATAGGGCTGGACCAGGGACTATGGCTCTCTTCAATTATGTCCATGTCAACATCCGTTTCACCTCGTTGCCCTCTGGCGTTTTGCCTCCGAGGGTAGGGCCTCTCGGGCGTTCGGGCTCCGTGACTATATGGGTGCTCAATAAAGGCGGTCGGCGGGTGATTTCGCTCACTACCTCGGGATGGCTGGGTGTTTGGGCTAACCCCTGCCGCTGCTTGGGGTCGCTCTTGGGTTAAGGGCAGTTGTGCTTGCGAAAGGGAGGTGACCTCGGGGCTGGGGAGCTCCTCTCTATCTCTCAGGGCTTTAACAGGTTTGCATGATAGATCCCCCTCCCGATACGATTGGGCTGTTTCACCAAATAGTGGGCCCGAGTCCTTCTCCTTAACCTGTAAGGCCCTTGCCAGTGGCGGCAACCCCGGTGGGGGGTGGGGCGAAGCACCATCTTCGGTCCCAGGCGGAACTCGGAGGGGTGGGTTGCTTGCTGCCGAGCCTCGCTGTTTGCGCCGGCCGTACTCTTTAGGAGGGCCTGATCTTTGTGAGTGTGGGCGATTCTTCCCGTACCCCAAAATGTTAGAGGAGGAAAGCCTCGGCCTCCCAGCCTTCTTTAGGATTCGAGGATTCCCGGGGTTGTGCCGTATAGTAATTCAAAGGGGGAGAAGCCTGTGAGGCCTGGGGTACCTCCCGGGAGGCAAAAAGCACGGCGGGGGGAGCTGGTCCCGGGTTCCCGCCGCGCTGACTACCTTGCGAACTCTGTTAAGCGTCTCATTAAATCGTTAGACCAACCCGTCAGTTTCGGGTGATAGACTGGCAGCTTTCAGGTGCTTTTTCTGCAGTAATTTGGCTACCTCCTTGAAGCTATCCGAAGTGAAGGCGTACCCTGGTCCCTGGGACCTCCTTGGGTATGCCACGTGGCTCAATTAACCAGTTCCCCTGCGATGCTTTAGTATTAGCGGGCGCGGGGCCGCCTCTGGAGTACCGGGTGGCATAGTCCACCATGACTAGGATATACTTGTGGCCCCCGGGTTGAGGGGTCCAGGGTCCCACCAATCGACCCTATCCTTTCCCAAAGGGATGTCCACGAGGAATAGGGACTAGAGGACACGGTCCCTCCTAGGAATCTGGCCCGGGTCTGGCACTCGGACAGGATTGACAGAACCCCCGGACCTCCTCTTTATCCCAGGCCAGTAAGCGGGCTTAATCCTCTCCAGTGTTTTTCGGCCCGGGGGGGCCTGGGGGGTGAGCATGTGCCACTTCGCATATCTCCCGCCCGGAAGTGCGAAATTTGCAACAACTTCCCACCGCCCTCATGGGGAGCCACTTTCGGTACAACAGATCATTCTCAAAGGGCAAAGAAGGGTTCCCGGTGTGGATCCCTCCGCTGTTGAGCTGTTAGGCAGAGCGATCGCATTCCGAACCCTTTGGGGCGGAGTCATCATTCCACTGCTCCCTCTTAAAGGAGGCGGCGTGGACCGAAATTGATGGTCCCGGCGCGAGGGTCTTGGGGCCTGGGCCGGGAAGAGTTCCTGGCTAGTCCCTTCTCCGTGGAATCTTCGGGGCAAGGTCAGTAGCCCCCGGAAAAGGGCCCAGACCAGCGCCCATAGGGCCTGCCCTTGTGCAGCGTGGAGGCGGGGGGAGGTGTTTCCCCTCATAACAAGATCAGCGAGGCCCGGGGGCGGGAATGGCTTACGCTGATTCTTTTAGACCAGTCTTGTCCCAGAATCACTGGGAAGGGGGGGTCAGGTAACACAGCGACCGTCATTTGGATTGGTTCCCCCTTCCAGGTGACATAGCAGTGAGCGGAACGATATGACCTAGTCCCCCCATGCACACAGGTGACCAACAAATGCTGTTTTAACCACTGTTGCGGTAAGACAAAACCGGGGGCAACAATGGTAATTTCTGCCGGAATCCAAAAACCACCCGGCGTGCCCATTTACAACACCACTCCCGTATTCGGTTCGCCAAGGGGTGCGGCGAGTCAATACCTCTCGATGATGTCCCGCTGCAATCCATAGGCTCCCGGGGCGATGTGATGGGGGCAGTTTTGGGAACAGGTGACGGTCTCGCCACGCAAAACAGGCGGCGGACCCGGCCTCTCTCTGGGTCTGGCTGGCGCTTCTGCAGCGAGCGTCGAGGGCTCGGGGTGGCCGTCCGTCCCTGTCGGTTCCCGAGCAGGCTTTTCTGACCCCCAATCGGAGGACCGCCAACTGGCGCTCAGGGCGTCGAGGAGGCCCGACATGTTCTGATAGAGCGTGTCCCCGGACCTGCTGGGCGAGGGAACTGGGCATCGCGTTGACCAGGCCTTCACAGGCCACCCGCTCGACCCACTTCCGCCCGTCGGGGCTCTCTGGCCGTAGCCAGCGGCCCATCTTGCCCCAGAACTTCGAGCGCCTGGCGCGGGCAGCCTTGGGGTCAAAGACCCAGTTCGCCATCGACGCCTGCTGGCCGGGCTAATGCTAGCGGGCCAATATTTCGGGCTTGAGGAGGTCGTAATTAGCGGCCTCCTCCTCAGGGAAGGTCATAATAGGCCCGCAGCCTGAGTCCCTTCAGGTATGGCGCCAAGATGGGCGCCACTCAGACCGCTGCCACTCGTTCGGGTGGCGTCCTCTCAAACATGCCCAGGTAGGCATCGGCGTCCTCGAAGGGCCCTCGGAACCATGGGAGGCGGCTGCCTGGCGGAGTCTGATCTCGCCCGTTGGGCTTCCACTAACACTGGCCTTCGTGGCCTCCAGCTCCCGGGTGGTGGCGGCTTCGCAAGCTGCTAGCGCCTGGAGCTGGTGGTTCATAACCTGCAGCACGTGTTGAGGTCCTGTCCCTCCGTCATTCCGGGATCTCTCTATCCTGCGGCTCAGCCACTTGTAAGGACCGAGGAGACAGTAGCAGGGTTGGGGTTTTCTCGGCCCGTATATTGTAAACCACAAACAAAAACTGGTCAAAATTATAAACAAAACAGTTCATAATGCGCGCCCGACTCCTGGCGTCGCGGCCATTATTGGGAGGCGGAAGTGGAGGATGCGGGAAGGACCGCCAAGGGAGGATGGGAAGGATGCGTCAGGGCAAGATGGCGGAGGAAGGCGGAAGTATCGCTTTTCGCGGTCAATCCAGGCCTATGGTGCAGGAAGGTCTTTCTTTCTATGAGGAAGCAGAGGGAAAGTTAATACCCCACCATTCCCTGGCGGAGTGGTTTCCCAGGTGCTATCGAATCAATCCACGACCTCCTACTCGTCAGCGTGCGTGACAATACATACATATATATATCTACATATATATATACATACATATACATACACACATACATACATACACACACATATATACACACAAATACATATATATATATATATATATATATACATACACCACATATATAACATATATATACATATACATACATATCTACATATATACACACCGGCTATATATCAGTGCTATACGCTGCTTGTTAAAGCGGATAACTCCAGCTCTTACGTGCAAGTCTGCGTGGATATTATGAACTATCGTATTTGTTCAAGTTCTATTTAAATTTTAAATAGAAGAATTTTTATTTAGTGACAGAAATATCTTTGGTAGGAATGGTAAAACAGACAGGAATATTATTCCTGAATAAATCAACTCAAACCTTAAACAACTTATAATATTTTGCTCTCCATAAAATATATCCTGTCTAAATTATACAAGTTAGAAATAAAGTAAACATTAAAAGAACAAACATTCAAATTTCTTTACTCTTATGTAATTTTATATTTTATAAAAATAAACTTAGATTTTAAATATCCCAAAAGATTTTGCTCTCCATAAAATATATCCTGTCAAAATTATACAAATTCAAATATGAACATGCTGCATAACAAAACCTGGAAATATAAATAAAATGTGTTCCTTTCAGCAATAACAAATCAAATCATTCAGTTGTCTTTGCCTATTCATTTTAGAGCTGGGCCGCC
>NW_024382309.1:0-19747 GCF_016835505.1 Polypterus senegalus
GTGAGAGGCATTGGGATGGGGGACCCAATGCCACCTCACACGGCGACCAGGCTGCAGGCTATGGATGTATATATGTACGTAAGTAGGATTCAGTTAGCGTTGGTAACTCGCATAGAAAATTTCTTGAAGATTGGCCCATAAGTAACAAAGACCGTTGGAAAGTTCAATATGGTGGCCAACAGTGGCGTCATACCACCAAAATAAGTACGTACATCGGTTTCGGTAAGCCTAGGGAAGCCGCCTACCAAATGTCGTGAAGATGGGGCCATAAATAAGAAAGTTCAACAATAGCGGAAGTTGTCGACCGTTACGCATAGAACTTCGAAATAAAACCTGCTGAAATTTTGTAAGTAAGCTGTAAGGAATGAGCCTGCCAAATTTCAGCCTTCTACCTACATGAGAAGTTGGAGAATTAGTGATAAGTGAGTGAGTCAGTCAGTGAGGGCTTTGCCTTTTATTATTAGTATAGATATATATACATATATAAACACACACACACATACATATACATATACATATATATACACACACATATATATACTGCTCAAAAGAATTAAAGGAACACTTTTTAATCAGAGTATAGCATAAAGTCAATGAAACTTATGGGATATTAATCTGGTCAGTTAAGTAGCAGAGGGGGTTGTTAATCAGTTTCAGCTGCTGTGGTGTTAATGAAATTAACAACAGATGCACTATGAGGGGCAACAATGAGATGACCCCCAAAACAGGAATGGTTTAACAGGTGGAGGTCACTGACATTTTTCCCTCCTCATCTTTTCTGACTGTTTCTTCACTAGTTTTGCATTTGGCTACAGTCAGTGTCACTACTGCTAGCATGAGGTGATACCTGGACCCTACAGAGGTTGCACAGGTAGTCCAACTTCTCAAGGATGGCACATCAATACGTGTCATTGCCAGAAGGTTTGCTGTGTCTCCCTGCACAGTCTCAAGGGCATGGAGGAGATTCTAGGAGACAAGCAGTTACTCTAGGAGAGCTGGAGAGGGCCATAGAAGGTCCATAACCCATCAGCAGGACCAGTATCTGCTCCTTTGGGCAAGGAGGAACAGGATGAGCACTGCCAGAGCCCTACAAAATGACCTCCAGCAGGCCACTGGTGTAAATGTCTCTGACCAAACAATCAGAAACAGACTTCATGAGGGTTGCCTGAGGGCCCAAATGTCTACTGCGCCCTGTGCTCACTGCACAGCACCGGGGAGCTCAATTGGCATTTGCCATAGAATACCAGAATTAGCAGGTCCACCACTGGCATCCTGTGCTTTTCACAGATGAGAGCAGGTTTACCCTGAGTATATGTGATAGACGTGAAAGGGTCAGGAGAAGCCGTGGAGAATATTATGCTGCCTGTAACATCGTTTAGCATGACTGGTTTGGTGGTGGGTCAGTGATGATCTTGGAGGCATATCCATGGAGCGACTCACAGACCTCTACAGGCTAGACAACGACATCTTGACTGCCATTAGGTATCAGGATGAAATCCTTGGACCCATTGTCAGAGCCTACGCTGGTGCAGTGGCTCCTGGTGCACGACAATTCCTGGCCTCATGTGGTGAGAGTATGCAGGCAGTTCCTGGAGGATGAAGGAATTGATACCATTGACTGGCCACCACACTTTCCTGACCTAAATCCAATAGAACACCTCTGGGACATTATGTTTTGGTCCATCCAATGCCACCAGGTTGCACCTCAGACTGTCCAGGAGCTCAGTGATGCCCTGGTCCAGATCTGGGAGGAGATCCCCCACAACACCATCTGTCATCTCATTAGAAGCATGCACCGATGTTGTCAGGCATGTATACAAGAACACAGGGGCCATACAAAGTGCTGCGTACAATTTTGAGTTCCTGCAATTAAAATTTTGGCAAAATGGACTAGCCTGCCACATAATTTTTTTACTCTGATTTTTGGGGCGTCTTTGAATTCAGGGCTGTGTAGGTTGATCATTTTCATTTCCATCAAACGATGTGGCATCCTTTCGTTCCTAACACATTACCCAGTCTATATCAGTATAGATATCCAGGAGGATTTCTTTTTCCCATTGAGATCTGATGTGTTTTCAAAGTGTTCCTTTAATTTTTTTGAGCAGTTTATATATATTCTATATCTATATCTATATATATAGCAAAATACCCACGCTTGGCAACGGAGAAGTAAAAAGAAAAGTAAACATTTTAATAACAACATAACATGATTGACAATGTAATTGTTTTGTCATTGTTATGAGTGTTGCTGGAATATACAGGGTGGGCCATTTATATGGATACACCTTAATAAAATGGGAATGGTTGGTGATATTAACTTCCTGTTTGTGGCACATTAGTATATGTGAGGGGGGAAACTTTTCAAGATGGGTGGTGACCATGGTGGCCATTTTGAAGTCGGCCATTTTGGATCTAACTTTTGTTTTTTCAATAGGAAGAGGGTCATTTGACACATCAAACTTATTGGGAATTTCACAAGAAAAACAATGGTGTGCTTGGTTTTAACGTAACTTTATTCTTTCATGAGTTATTTACAAGTTTCTGACCACTTATAAAACGTGTTCAATGTGCTGCCCATTGTGTTGGATTGTCAATGCAACCCTCTTCTCCCACTCTTCACACACTGATAGCAACACCGCAGGAGAAATGCTAGCACAGGCTTCCAGTATCTGTAGTTTCAGGTGCTGCACATCTCGTATCTTCACAGCATAGACAATTGCCTTCAGATGACCCCAAAGATAAAAGTCTAAGGGGGTCAGATCGGGAGACCTTGGGGGCCATTCAACTGGCCCACGACGACCAATCCACTTTCCAGGAAACTGTTCATCTAGGAATGCTCGGACCTGGCACCCATAATGTGGTGGTGCACCATCTTGCTGGAAAAACTCAGGGAACGTGCCAGCTTCAGTGCATAAAGAGGGAAACACATCATCATGTAGCAATTTCGCATATCCAGTGGCCTTGAGGTTTCCATTGATGAAGAATGGCCCCACTATCTTTGTACCCCATATATCACACCATACCATCAATTTTTTTGTTCCAACAGTCTTGGAGGGATCTATCCAATGTGGGTTAGTGTCAGACCAATAGCGGTGGTTTTGTTTGTTAACTTCACCATTCACATAAAAGTTTGCCTCATCACTGAACAAAATCTTCTGCGTAAACTGAGGGTCCTGTTCCAATTTTGTTTTGCCCATTCTGCAAATTCAGTGCGCCAATCTGGGTCATCCTCGTTGAGATGCTGCAGTAGCTGGAGTTTGTAAGGGTGCCATTTGTGAGTAGCTAATATCCGCGAAGGGATGTTGACTAATGCCACTCTCCAGTGACATGCGGCGAGTGCTACGCTGTGGGCTCTTGCTGAATGAAGCTAGGACAGCCACTGATGTTTCTTCATTAGTGACAGTTTTTTATGCGTCCACATTTTGGCAAATCCAACACTGAACCAGTTTCACGAAACTTAGCAAGCAGTTTGCTAACTGTAGCATGGGAGATGGGTGGTCTCGTAGGGTGTCTTGCATTGAAATCTGCTGCAATGACCCGGTTACTGCGTTCACCAGACATCAACACAATTTCTATCCGCTCCTCACGTGTTAACCTCTGCGACATGTCAATGGCTGTACACAAAGAGAAACTTGTAAATAACTCATGAAAGAATAAAGTTACGTTAAAACCAAGCACACCATTGTTTTCTTGTCAAATTCCCAATAAGTCTGATGTGTCAAATGACCCACTTCCTATTGAAAAAACAAAAGTTGGATCCAAAATGGGCGACTTCAAAATGGCCACCATGGTCACCACCCATCTTGAAAAGTTTCCCCTCACATATACTAATGTGCCACAAACAGGAAGTTAATATCACCAACCATTCCCATTTTATTAAGGTGTATCCATATAAATGGCCCACCTGTGTGTGTGTGTATATATATATATATATATATATATATATATATATATATATATATATATATATATATATATATATATATATATATATATATATATATATACATACATATACATATACACATATACACACACACAGTGGAACCTCGGTTCACGACCATAATTCGTTCCAGAACTTTGTCGTAAACCGAGTTGGGCGTGAACCGAAGCAGTTTCCCCCATAGGATTGTATGTAAATACAATTAATCCGTCCAGACCGTACAAACTGTATGTAAATATGTAAATATATGTAAAGATTAAGCACAAATATAGTTAATTACACCATAGAATGCACAGTGTAATAGTAAACTAATGTAAAAACATTGAATAACACTGACACAAAACACCCAGGCTCCCTGCTCAGCTACAGGAGCTGGCTTGCTCGCGCTCCCTCCCACCCTCCCTCAGCTACAGGAGCAGGCTGGCTGACGCTCTCTCTCTCTGTAGCGCGCACACACACACACACACACACACACACACACACACACACACACACACACACACACCCACACCCTATCCTCCCCCCCATCCCTTCCCTGTCAGCTGCCCCCTCTCTCTCTCTCTGCTTGCTCAAGCCGCTCTCTAATCTCTCTGTAGCACGTGTTCAGCATTTTTTAAAATGAGTTTTAAGTACAGCAGAAAAAAAACGAACATTAAAACAAATCCGAAGTGCAGTGCATGCAAAAACCAACTCGTAAGCAACCAGAAAAGAAAGATTGCAGGAGATCACACTATTAAACTTAAAGCCTGATCGCTGTAAACACTGTTTTTAAAATGAGTTTTAAGCACAGCGGAAAAAAGGAACATTTGAAAAAAAATAAAAGTAACATTGCAACAAATCGCGTTATGAAATGAAAAATTAACTTTTGAAAAATCCGTAATACAAAAACCACCAAGAAAACTAACCTTGCATGAGTCGAGTTCTGGCATGAAGTGTTTTCCTTCAGGTGTTTTCTCTATTGTGATTTCTTGGGTTTCTGGTGCTTTTAGCTGGTAGGAGTGAAAGCCTCATGCAGCCATTCCAAAAACAAACTCCTTGTGACCCAATCCTTCGTGTTTGCGCCCCACATTACTGGCAGTCTGGCTTTGTTTACATTGTGCTGCTTGAAAGCACAAGGGTTCTCAGATTGGTAAATGAGTAAACTGGTAAACAGTTTTTCCACCTCTTGTAATTTCTTTCTTTACTTCGATTTCAATTTTCTTCAAAACTTTCTTCACTTGCTTAGAAGTCAATGGAAGGAGAACAATGAACAGAGCTCTTGCAGGCACGCGGCTTGCTGGCTTGCTAGCTTGCTTTCTCTCGCTCGCTTTCTCTCTCTCTCTTTCTCTCTCAGCACGTACAGCCTGCAGATAGGCAGGCAAACACGTGCAGCAATCTCCTCCTCCCCCTCCCCAGCAGACACGTGGAATTGGGGGATGGTTGGCTTGCACTTACTGGCTGCAGATAGGCAGGCAAACAGTACAGCAATCTCCTCCTCCTCCCCCCCCCCAGCAGGCACGTGCTCGCTCGCTCATTCTCTCTCTCTCTCAGCTCAGCCAGGCAGGCAAGGGAAACTGGCGTGTTCGTATACCGAGTGCGTGGTTGTAAGCCGAGGCAAAAGTTTGACGAGCTTTTTGGTCGTGAACCGAGTTGTACGTGAACCGAGGTTCCACTATATATATATATATATATATATATATATATATATATATATATATATATATATATATATATATATATATATATATATATATATATATATATATATATATATATACACACACACACACACATACATACATACATACAGTGGTGTGAAAAACTATTTGCCCCCTTCCTGATTTCTTATTCTTTTGCATGTTTGTCACACAAAATGTTTCTGATCATCAAACACATTTAACCATTAGTCAAATATAACACAAGTAAACACAAAATGCAGTTTTAAATGGTGGTTTTATTATTTAGGAGAAAAAAATCCAAACCTACATGGCCCTGTGTGAAAAAGTAATTGCCCCCTGAACCTAATAACTGGTTGGGCCACCCTTAGCAGCAATAACTGCAATCAAGCGGTGCTCTGGAGGAATTTTGGCCCACTCATCTTTGCAGAATTGTTGTAATTCAGCTTTATTTGAGGGTTTTCTAGCATGAACCGCATTTTTAAGGTCATGCCATAGTATCTCAATTGGATTCAGGTCAGGACTTTGACTAGGCCACTTCTAAGTCTTCATTTTGTTTTTCTTCAGCCATTCAGAGGTGGATTTGCTGGTGTGTTTTGGGTCATTGTCCTGTTGCAGCACCCAAGATCGCTTCATCTTGAGTTGATGAACAGATGGCCGGACATTCTCCTTCAGGATTTTTTGGTAGACAGTAGAATTCATGGTTCCATCTATCACAGCAAGCCTTCCAGGTCCTGAAGCAGCAAAACAACCCAGACCATCACACTACCACCACCATATTTTACTGTTGGTATGATGTTCTTTTTCTAAAATGCTGTGTTCCTTTTACGCCAGATGTAACGGGACATTTGCCTTCCAAAAAGTTCTACTTTTGTCTCATCAGTCCACAAGTATTTTCCCAAAAGTTTTGGCAATCATTGAGATGTTTCTTAGCAAAATTGAGACGAGCCCTAATGTTCTTTTTGCTTAACAGTGGTTTGCGTCTTGGAAATCTGCCATGCAGGCAGTTTTTGCCGCGTCTCTTTCTTATGGTGGAGTCGTGAACACTGACCTTAATTGAGGCAAGTGAGGCCTGCAGTTCTTTAGACGTTGTCCTGGGGTCTTTTGTGACCTCTCGGATGAGTCGTCTCTGCGCTCTTAGGGTAATTTTGGTCGGCCGGCCACTCCTGGGAAGGTTCACCACTGTTCCATGTTTTTGCCATTTGTGGATAATGGCTCTCACTGTGGTTCGCTGGAGTCCCAAAGCTTTAGAAATGGCTTTATAACCTTTACCAGACTGATAGATCTAAATTACTTCTGTTCTCATTTGTTCCTGAATTTCTTTGGATCTTGGCATGATGTCTAGCTTTTGAGGTGCTTTTGGTCTACTTCTCTGTGTCAGGCAGCTCCTATTTAAGTGATTTCTTGATTGAAACAGGTGTGGCAGTAATCAGGCCTGGGGTGGCTACGGAAATTGAATTCAGGTGTGATACACCACAGTTAGGTTATTTTTTAACAAGGGGGCAATTACTTTTTCACACAGGGCCATGTAGGTTTGGATTTTTTTCTCCCTAAATAATAAAAACCATCATTTAAAAACTGCATTTTGTGTTTACTTGTGTTATATTTGACTAATGGTTAAATGTGTTTGATGATCAGAAACATTTTGTGTGACAAACATGCAAAAGAATAAGAAATCAGGAAGGGGGCAAATAGTTTTTCACACCACTGTACATGTGTACATATATACACACACACATACTATGGTGTGACAAACAGGCAAATACATTGATTTTCTGAATATATAAAGTTGGCGTCAGAATATATAAAGTAAAAACTTGAATATATAAAGTGATTCCCGAATATATAAACTCAAAACTTGAATATATAAAGTCACTGTCGGATTATATAAAGTCAAAACTTTTTTTCTGAATATACACTGCTCACAAAAATTAAAGGAACACTTTAAAGAAACACATTAGATACATCAGATCTCAATATGAAGTTGGATATCTATACAAATAACGACAGGGCAATGTCTTAGGAACAAAAGGATGCCAAGTCTTTTAATGGAAATAAAAGTTTTCTGCCTACAGAGGGCTCAATTGTGTAGACACCCTAAAATCAGAGTGAAATGAAGATGTGGCAGGCTAGTCCATTTTTTCAAAAACTTAATTTCTGCTACTCAAAATGCTTTTCAGTATCTTGTGTGGCCCCCATGAGCTTGTATGCATGCTTGACAACGTCGGGGCATGCTCCTAATGAGACGACGGATGGTGTCTTGTGGCATTTCCTCCCAGATCTGTATGAGGGCATCCCTGAGCTGTTGTACAGTCTGAGGAGCAACCTGGCGGCGCCTAATGGACCGAAACATAATGTCCCACAGATGTTCTATTGGGTTTAAGTCAGGGGATCGTGAAGGCCATTCAATTGTTTCAATTCCTTCATCCTCCAGGTACTGCCTGCATACTCTTGCCACATGAGGCCGGGCATTGTCGTGCATTAGGAGGAAACCAGGACCTACTGCACCAGCGTAGGGTCTGACAGTGGGTCCAAGGATTTCATCCTGATACCTAATGGCAGTCAAGATGCCGTTGTCTATCCTGTAGAGGTCTGTGAGTCGCTCCATGGATATGCCTCCAAGATCATCACTGACCCACCACCAAACCAGTCATGCTAAACGATGTTACAGGCAGCATAATATTCTCCACGGCTTCTCCTGACCCTTTCACGTCTTTCACATATACTCAGGGTGAACCTGCTCTCATCTGTGAAAAGCACAGGACACCAGTGGTGGACCTGCCAATTCTGGTATTCTATGGCAAATGCCAATTGAGCTCCCCGGTGCTGTGCAGTGAGCACAGGGCGCAGTAGACATTTGGGCCCCCAGGCAACCCTCATGAAGTCTTTCTGGTTGTTTGGTCAGAGACATTCACACCAGTGGCCTGCTGGAGGTCATTTTGTAGGGCTCTGGCAGTGCTCATCCTGTTCCTCCTTGCCCAAAGGAGCAGATACTGGTCCTGCTGATGGGTTATGGACCTTCTATGGCCCTCTCCAGCTCTCCTAGAGTAACTGCTTGTCTCCTAGAATCTCCTCCATGCCCTTGAGACTGTGCAGGGAGACACAGCAAACCTTCTGGCAATGACACGTATTGATGTGCCATCCTGGAGAAGTTGGACTACCTGTGCAACCTCTGTAGGGTCCAGGTATCGCCTCATGCTACCAGTAGTGACACTGACTGTAGCCAAATGCAAAACTAGTGAAGAAACAGTCAGAAAAGACCATTCATGTTTTGGGGGTCATCTCATTGTTGCCCCTCTAGTGCATCTGTTGTTAATTTCATTAACACCACAGCAGCTGAAACTGATTAACAACCCCCTCTGCTACTTAACTGACCAGATTAATATCCCATAAGTTTCATTGACTTTATGCTATACTCTGATTAAAAAGTGTTCCTTTAATTCTTTTGAGCAGTATATATATATATATATATATATATATATATCTCAGCAACACTCATGACAATGACAACACAATTACATTGTCAGTCATGTTACGTTATTATTAAAATGTTTCCTTTTCTTTTTATACTAGCAAAATACCCGCGCTTCGCAGCGGAGAAGTAGTGTGTTAAAAAAGTTATGAAAAAAGAAAGGGAACATTTTAAAAATAACGTAACATGATTGTCAATATACAGTAATTGTTTTGTGAGTATTATGAGTGTTGCTGTCATCAAGGATTTGATTATCATTATTTCTTTCAATCAGGTTCGTATTTGTAGGATGTGTTGTGTTCAAGTTACATTCCATGTTTGTCAATCGTTGTAAAGATAACAGGTTTCATTCATCGATTCGTTTCTTACTGCATCAATAAACAGCTCGTCTTTCTCTTTTTACCTGAGATGTGACACACTGCATGCACGGGTTTTTTTTACACTGTCTTCCTTTAGCGGGACATTGACTTTTTCCACAGTAGCTGCACTTATGAATATGCTTGTATGTATCAGACGCTTCATATTTTTTTGCTGCCTTCTCAATTGTGTAATTCGGTTTTTTTTCAGCACTCTTTGGAACTGTTGCTTTTTGTCTGTGCACTGCGTCAGTTCACGTGAGCCGCTCGGTGTACATGCATCGAAGTTTCCCAGCTGTGCTGGTGCCTTCTCGTGCGATGTCCACGGCTGTATGTAATGTTAGCTAAGACTCGGCACTTAAAAGTTTCTCTCGCAGTTTCGCTGAGTTTGTGCCAAACACTACCCTGACCATCTCATCTTCCTCTGCATAAGCACAGTCCTTCACCCGTGAATATTTAGCGGCAGTGTTTCTATTGGATTGCCTGCTTGTCTGTGTTGGGGTGAGGGTGGCTGTACACGCCCAGGATTCACAATTTACATTTCATTTATATAATGCAAAGCTAACTTAATCATTCACTCACAACAGAAAAAAAAATGTATGTTTCCTGTTTAGTTAAAACTCTGAAATTTGACTGGATGGTACATCTAAGTCAGTAGGTATCTGTTCTTTCATCTCTACAGCTGTAAACAGATAGAGTACCGGGGTGTGTAGTTCATGCAAATGATTGCAGCAAACAGAACAGTGCCAGTGTACAAGCTAATGCTGTAACAGAGCAGGAAATGGGGGGTGGGCAGCAAAGAAGAAAGCACAGCTGCCCTGCTCAAGAAAAAGACATGGCATGGCTATATGGAAAATGAACTGTGAAGTGGACAAATGGCCTCCATGGGTACACACAGTACTCCCTATTCTCCTGGATTCTTTTTACTCACGAAGTGGTATAAACTGCACTGAAACTGAACGGATTGAATTGTCGAGCGCTGCACACAGACTTCAAAAAATAAGGAGATCTTGCCACTTGGTGGCGTGGTGGTTATGTGGCTGAAGGTTGTCAGGGCGATTAGCGATGTGGACGTTTCTCACCAAAGTGCACTTGTGAGGGACTGTCCGCATTCATGATTGTTTGTTGCTGGAGTTGCTTATCTTGATAAACAGAAGCAAAGAAAGAACGGACGGGAGGGTGAGTGAGTGAGTGAGAGAGAGCAAGCGAAGTAGCTGAAGTAGGCAGAGTTAACGTCAGCTGCAAGTAGGGCGACTCCTCTGTTGGGAAGCAGGGGGGCTGCCAGGTAAAAAGGCACCAGGCTTCTTCTTGGTTTGGTTTTTTTTTTTAAAGAATGCTTCCTGCTCTATTTTAACTTCGTTGTTTTTAAGAAGCCTTTTTTCTATTGTTTTTAACCTCCACGTTTCACTTTTGATTTTATGGATTATTTATTGGAACTTTGGAGACTGCACTTTAATTTGAACACCTTGTTTTGTTGATTGTTTTAATAAAAGCACTTTGCACTTTTTCACCATCCCCTTGCTTTGTTGTTACCGATGAGATTAGCAGTGAGGTACATTACCGACGGTGTAGGGTTCAAGGGCTCCCCAACAGCAGATGGGAGCATACAGCAAACCTGCATCGTCACAACGTGATTTTGTGTTTTTTTCATGTAAATTTGAATTGATTGTTGAAAAGTATGAAGGTGGCATGCGTATCCGGGACATGGCTGTTGCATACCGTTTGCCAAGAACGACGGTATCTACGATTGTGAAAAACAAAGATATTATTAAAAAGTAAAGTGAGATAAAATTTTCATTTATTTCATCTAATTGCTTTTGTATTTATGTATTTTAGTATTAAGCAGTGTTTAAATTATTTTATACAACCCCATCAATGTATAATATGCCAATAGCAATAGGATTATTTTTTCATGGGAACGGATTAATCATTTTCCCATTATTTCTTATGGGAAAAATTTGTTTGGTATACATCCTGTTTGGTATAAGTCAAAGGGTCTGGAACGAATTAAGGACGTATACCGAGGTTCCACTGTATTTGTAAAAAGTTATTTATAAAAAAATGTGTTGTTACGGTGCAGTACCTTAGAAAAACTTTCCTTAAACAAAAAAAATTGCTTTTTAGATAAAGTAAACAAATGGACTCAATCATTTTTACCATTTTATTTCTTATCTGGTGCCATGAGTCACATGACTAAATTACCCATTCACCCTGTCCTTTCAAAAATCAACATATCCTCGAGCAACATCTGTTACAAAGAATTGGTTTTACTCAGCTTTACTAAAGCCTAATATGAAACATTTATAATGGTAATGATATGCCTCTGGGATCTCATTCCTGTTTAGAATAATTATACGGTTAATAAAACAGTATTTGCTTTAAACTTTTTTCTCTTCGTATTACTTGTTTCAGAAATATGCTTGAATGGAAGAAAAATACTCACTTTTTAATCATACAGAAACCGTTATTTGTTTATGTGTGACTCATAAAGGCTACAAATTTATGAACACTAACCAGCACTGAGTGAAAAAACACATAAAATACTTCTTTATTTTCCCTCTATTTTCCCATGTTTGAAATATTTTCTTCTCTTCAAGCTATAAAAAAAAAAACACATACTATTCACAAAATGAATTACTTCTGAGACCGATTTCAACTACTATGAAGCTTATTATGTAATATTATATAATATTACATACAGTATATAAAACTACTGAGAAAAACGTAAGCACAAGGCGCCTGTCAAATATTTTGTGATTCTACCAATTGAACTGTATGAATATACAGTATAGTATTTTACCAATGTGTATGTAATCAGTATGAAAGTAACCAATACTTATGCTTTAAAACTGTTACCTTACAATTTCCTTGTCATCTGGCTAGTAACTGGCAGTTTCTGTTGTTGAATATAGATAGGTCTATTCATCCAATGAATAAAAACAATTAAGGTTTATATTTATATTAAGTAAAACATGTGATCTGCAACTTGTATGTTGGAAAAGTGGTCCTTGGTTCTGATCTGCTGTTCGAGGGTCTTCCCTTGATGGTTTAGATACAGAGGTAAAAGGACTCAAAACACATTGCAAACATAAAAATGGAGTTCATAAGTGGAGAAAGGAAAATCTTTAAATCATATTACAGAACTGTCATACTCATACATGCCAACCATATAGATATTTGACTTACTGATGTAAATTAGTTAAAAGACTAGAAGTTCC
Source organism: Polypterus senegalus (assembly GCF_016835505.1). NCBI lineage: Eukaryota > Metazoa > Chordata > Cladistia > Polypteriformes > Polypteridae > Polypterus > Polypterus senegalus. Next base: position 12,645 of record NW_024382309.1, read on the forward strand.
AAGCCCAATGTATCTATCTAAATGAACAAATCAAGTTATTTTGCATCCTAAATTACTTCTTTGTGTATTTAGCATTGTGCATCATTATGCTGTAGCATTGATTGTCATACATATTTTGGTTACCTTAACATTCTGGTTGGGGCGGGGTGGGGACCAACACACAGCCACACATAAAACAGTTGACTTATTTCCACAGCATTAATATGCTCTTTCTCCTCAGTTTCTATAATGAGTGTGTCGCTTTTACTAACCTTTTTCAGTATAACTACACAGAAACTAATGATTATGCAATGGCATCCTTTATTTTGGTGCAACTGAGTAACATTTATAATCTTACTAACAGTGTAGTGTCCATGAAAAGTTTTACCACTCATTTCAAGCAATTTGTACCAATTAGAATTTTAACTACTTAAAACTCCTTAATTTCAAAAGTGCAGTCACTGTTTTATGCATTCTGCGCACCTCAGAAGAGCAACACACATGACACCATCATGATGAAAACAGAGTGGTGGCACAGGTGTCTTTTATAAGGAAGTGCATGCAGTGCTCCCCCAGAAGGCTGGGGGCAAATATCCAAACACTAAGCTGCTAAGCTTAGCTTAGGAGAGTAACTGCAGAATAGAAAACACCCAATGTGGCTGCACCTCTTAATTATTTTCTATGTCTGTTATAACTATCCTTGGACCCTCACCCTCAGGAAGTATATTCTCTCCAGAGATGCTGCCGGCTAATATTTGTTCCCTCCTAACCCATTGTGTTAACTGATTATAACTGAACAGTGTTGTTAACAGATGCATATTGTTAGGTTAGATTTATGTTAATCAAGCAGGAACTGTTTTGTTTTACTGTGTGTTTAAACAAATATGTACCGTTAGGTATAATCATTTTGTAATGTAATTATACATGATTGAAAAAGTAAATAGAATTATTCATTGGGAAAATGTACAAAAATAAGATGACACTCTCCTTTACATAACTTTTTCATACTAACAGCTCAGGAAAATTAATGCACTAGTCTCTGTGATACTACTAATCTTTTGTTTTATAACCCACTAACCAGTTTAAGGGTTCAAATGCTTATTTACATAGGGGCAATACAGAATTAACATAATCTGAACATCACTGGGATGTGGGAAGAAAACTCACACAGGTCAGGATTCAAATCCAGAACTTTAGACATGTGAAGCAGTAGAATCAATGCACCAGTAAACTGCACAGTATAAATATTGCACCATTAAACATTCAAAAGAGGTAAGACAATACAAGCAGTTTCCAGCATTTACAAAATACATAAACTGGCACCATTACAGGGTAAACATAACATGAGAAAAACTTAATTCTAATTTCAAGTAAAATTTGGCACAACTCTACCTTTTCATTCTGATCAATTAGAGCTTTCAGGAGTTCTTCGTTTACTTCCACCTCTGTCATTGTTTTGTTGTTAGGAACATTAATCTGAAATGATTGCATGCAAAATACAAAAACAGCTGCATGTTAGTATCATAGTTATTAAGACAAGAAACATTTCATTTGACAAATTCTTTATAGTTGAGCCAACATGTTGACTTCATTCTCAACATTTCCACTTTATTCCACGTTGCCAGTTTATTCTTGCCATTTCTGTCAAGATTAAAATAAACATGTTGACTTTATTCTTGTAGATGTTGTCATTAAAGTAGAACATTGTAAACTAAACTTCATCTTAAAATGAATGTTTAAATTTACTAGATTTTCTCAAACCCCGTCATAAGTTAATGTAGCACATTAAATGCTTTGTGTTAAGTGTTCCGACCCATGTTAATCGCTATGTGCTCCTTAAACTGACTTCCTCTTGCACTGAGAGGAGGCACAGGAAGCGATTGTCGCACATAATATACTCACTTCATGATATTCCTGTTTTATCTTGATAAACAGAAGCAAAGAAAGAACGGACGGGAGGGTGAGTGAGTGAGTGAGAGAGAGCAAGCGAAGTAGCTGAAGTAGGCAGAGTTAACGTCAGCTGCAAGTAGGGCGACTCCTCTGTTGGGAAGCAGGGGGGCTGCCAGGTAAAAAGGCACCAGGCTTCTTCTTGGTTTGGTTTTTTTTTTTTTTTTAAAGAATGCTTCCTGCTCTATTTTAACCGTTGTTTTTAAGAAGCCTTTTTCTATTGTTTTAACCTCCACGTTTCACTTTTGATTTTATGGATTATTTATTGGAACTTTGGAGACTGCACTTTAATTTGAACACCTTGTTTTGTTGATTGTTTTAATAAAAGCACTTTGCACTTTTCACCATCCCCTTGCTTTGTTGTTACCGATGAGATTAGCAGTGAGGTACATTACCGACGGTGTAGGGTTCAAGGGCTCCCCAACAGCAGATGGGAGCATACAGCAAACCTGCATCGTCACAACGTGATTTTGTGTTTTTTTCATGTAAATTTGAATTGATTGTTGAAAAGTATGAAGGTGGCATGCGTTATCCGGGACATGGCTGTTGCATACCGTTTGCCAAAACGACGGTATCTGATTGTGAAAAACAAAGATATTATTAAAAGTAAAGTGAGATAAAATTTTCATTTATTTCATCTAATTGCTTTTGTATTTATGTATTTTAGTATTAAGCAGTGTTTAAATTATTTTATACAACCCCATCAATGTATAATATGCCAATAGCAATAGGATTATTTTTTCATGGGAACGGATTAATCATTTTCCCATTATTTCTTATGGGAAAAATTTGTTTGGTATACATCCTGTTTGGTATAAGTCAAAGGGTCTGGAACGAATTAAGGACGTATACCGAGGTTCCACTGTATTTGTAAAAAGTTATTTATAAAAAAATGTGTTGTTACGGTGCAGTACCTTAGAAAAACTTTCCTTAAACAAAAAAAATTGCTTTTTAGATAAAGTAAACAAATGGACTCAATCATTTTTACCATTTTATTTCTTATCTGGTGCCATGAGTCACATGACTAAATTACCCATTCACCCTGTCCTTTCAAAAATCAACATATCCTCGAGCAACATCTGTTACAAAGAATTGGTTTTACTCAGCTTTACTAAAGCCTAATATGAAACATTTATAATGGTAATGATATGCCTCTGGGATCTCATTCCTGTTTAGAATAATTATACGGTTAATAAAACAGTATTTGCTTTAAACTTTTTTCTCTTCGTATTACTTGTTTCAGAAATATGCTTGAATGGAAGAAAAATACTCACTTTTTAATCATACAGAAACCGTTATTTGTTTATGTGTGACTCATAAAGGCTACAAATTTATGAACACTAACCAGCACTGAGTGAAAAAAACACATAAAATACTTCTTTATTTTCCCTCTATTTTCCCATGTTTGAAATATTTTCTTCTCTTCAAGCTATAAAAAAAAAACACATACTATTCACAAAATGAATTACTTCTGAGACCGATTTCAACTACTATGAAGCTTATTATGTAATATTATATAATATTACATACAGTATATAAAACTACTGAGAAAAAGTAAGCACAAGGCGCCTGTCAAATATTTTGTGATTCTACCAATTGAACTGTATGAATATACAGTATAGTATTTTACCAATGTGTATGTAATCAGTATGAAAGTAACCAATACTTATGCTTTAAAACTGTTACCTTACAATTTCCTTGTCATCTGGCTAGTAACTGGCAGTTTCTGTTGTTGAATATAGATAGGTCTATTCATCCAATGAATAAAAACAATTAAGGTTTATATTTATATTAAGTAAAACATGTGATCTGCAACTTGTATGTTGGAAAAGTGGTCCTTGGTTCTGATCTGCTGTTCGAGGGTCTTCCCTTGATGGTTTAGATACAGAGGTAAAAGGACTCAAAACACATTGCAAACATAAAAATGGAGTTCATAAGTGGAGAAAGGAAAATCTTTAAATCATATTACAGAACTGTCATACTCATACATGCCAACCATATAGATATTTGACTTACTGATGTAAATTAGTTAAAAGACTAGAAGTTCCAAGCCCAATGTATCTATCTAAATGAACAAATCAAGTTATTTTGCATCCTAAATTACTTCTTTGTGTATTTAGCATTGTGCATCATTATGCTGTAGCATTGATTGTCATACATATTTTGGTTACCTTAACATTCTGGTTGGGGCGGGGTGGGGACCAACACACAGCCACACATAAAACAGTTGACTTATTTCCACAGCATTAATATGCTCTTTCTCCTCAGTTTCTATAATGAGTGTGTCGCTTTTACTAACCTTTTTCAGTATAACTACACAGAAACTAATGATTATGCAATGGCATCCTTTATTTTGGTGCAACTGAGTAACATTTATAATCTTACTAACAGTGTAGTGTCCATGAAAAGTTTTACCACTCATTTCAAGCAATTTGTACCAATTAGAATTTTAACTACTTAAAACTCCTTAATTTCAAAAGTGCAGTCACTGTTTTATGCATTCTGCGCACCTCAGAAGAGCAACACACATGACACCATCATGATGAAAACAGAGTGGTGGCACAGGTGTCTTTTATAAGGAAGTGCATGCAGTGCTCCCCCAGAAGGCTGGGGGCAAATATCCAAACACTAAGCTGCTAAGCTTAGCTTAGGAGAGTAACTGCAGAATAGAAAACACCCAATGTGGCTGCACCTCTTAATTATTTTCTCTATGTCTGTTATAACTATCCTTGGACCCTCACCCTCAGGAAGTATATTCTCTCCAGAGATGCTGCCGGCTAATATTTGTTCCCTCCTAACCCATTGTGTTAACTGATTATAACTGAACAGTGTTGTTAACAGATGCATATTGTTAGGTTAGATTTATGTTAATCAAGCAGGAACTGTTTTGTTTTACTGTGTGTTTAAACAAATATGTACCGTTAGGTATAATCATTTTGTAATGTAATTATACATGATTGAAAAAGTAAATAGAATTATTCATTGGGAAAAATGTACAAAAATAAGATGACACTCTCCTTTACATAACTTTTTCATACTAACAGCTCAGGAAAATTAATGCACTAGTCTCTGTGATACTACTAATCTTTTGTTTTATAACCCACTAACCAGTTTAAGGGTTCAAATGCTTATTTACATAGGGGCAATACAGAATTAACATAATCTGAACATCACTGGGATGTGGGAAGAAAACTCACACAGGTCAGGATTCAAATCCAGAACTTTAGACATGTGAAGCAGTAGAATCAATGCACCAGTAAACTGCACAGTATAAATATTGCACCATTAAACATTCAAAAGAGGTAAGACAATACAAGCAGTTTCCAGCATTTACAAAATACATAAACTGGCACCATTACAGGGTAAACATAACATGAGAAAAACTTAATTCTAATTTCAAGTAAAATTTGGCACAACTCTACCTTTTCATTCTGATCAATTAGAGCTTTCAGGAGTTCTTCGTTTACTTCCACCTCTGTCATTGTTTTGTTGTTAGGAACATTAATCTGAAATGATTGCATGCAAAATACAAAAACAGCTGCATGTTAGTATCATAGTTATTAAGACAAGAAACATTTCATTTGACAAATTCTTTATAGTTGAGCCAACATGTTGACTTCATTCTCAACATTTCCACTTTATTCCACGTTGCCAGTTTATTCTTGCCATTTCTGTCAAGATTAAAATAAACATGTTGACTTTATTCTTGTAGATGTTGTCATTAAAGTAGAACATTGTAAACTAAACTTCATCTTAAAATGAATGTTTAAATTTACTAGATTTTCTCAAACCCCGTCATAAGTTAATGTAGCACATTAAATGCTTTGTGTTAAGTGTTCCCCGACCCATGTTAATCGCTATGTGCTCCTTAAACTGACTTCCTCTTGCACTGAGAGGAGGCACAGGAAGCGATTGTCGCACATAATATACTCACTTCATGATATTCCTGTTCTCTGAACATTTCGAATGCCAAGATAAATACTTGATATCATTTTCATGATAAAATGCGTCAAAGCGTGTATTAAACATGGAGTTGCGGTAGTGCTGCTCCATCCAGGTCCCCAGGTCTATATTCAGTGTAGTGAACTTTATGGAAAGTGTGACGAGGCTCCAAAAACTAGTTGTATATATGGGTGTTGCAATGGTTTAACTGAAATATTGTGTAAATGTTGGGTTCTTGATCTGTTGGTCGGAGACACGAACACAGAATTCAATGGATTTTCTTCTGAGCGGTCTTTCTTAATTGCATGCGTGCTGTCTCTATCTGACGCACCAAACCCCCAGTTCCTATCCTACCTTTTTTTCGCCACATAACCAATCACCAAACGATAAACGTTGTTGTGAAATTAAAACTAGCTAAAAACTTAAGACACAGAGTTACACATTTAATTATGCCATCCATTCAGGGTTTGGACTATCCCAGCAAGCATCCTGCGCGAGGCAGAAACAAATCCTGAATGGGACACCAGCATATCGCGAGAAAACCCACCAGAAACAACATACAAACTCATGGCAGGGAACACCCGGGACCCCCTTGTGCAACCTCCATGCCCCCTTACCCCCACATGTTCAATACATGCTTTCCCCCTTACCCCCACATGTTCAATACATTTCATCATGACAATGATATCAAATGTTTATCTTAGCATTCTAAATGTTCAGAGCGCAGGAATATCATGAAATTAATGTATTGTGTGAGACGATTGCCGCCTGCGCTTCCTCTTAGTGCAAGTGGAAGTCAGTTCAAGAAGCACGTAGTTATTAACATGGGTCGGGGAACACTTACCGCAAAGCATTTAATGTGCGACATTAGTTATGACGGGGCTTGAGAAAATCTAGTAAATTAAATATTCATTTTAAGATTAAGTTTAGTTTACGATAGACAAAGACAAAGACAAAATAAATTGAGAAAATCAACATGTCGACTTTAATCTCGACATAAACGGCGAGAATAAAGTGGAAATGTCGACTTTATTCGCGACACATATTGGTTTTCTTCGCTATGTCCGTATTTTTTCTTCTCCGTTGCCCTAATACGGTTCCGTAGAAAGCATATCACTTAGCAGAGTCTCACTTTGACCTTAAAGAGTCTTCTACCTAACGAGGCCGATTACCACATTGCAGCAAACACTTAAACAAGTAGCGTTAAAACGTCATCTCCAATGTTGCACTTAGGA
>NW_024382310.1:0-137380 GCF_016835505.1 Polypterus senegalus
TTAATGTTGATTTATTTTGTTTTAAAATTGTGTCTTTCATTTAATATATAAAGCACTTTGAGCTACTGTTTGTATGAAAATGTGCTATAGAAATAAATGTTGTTGTTGTTGATTAAATAATTTGTCTATCGCGGGCGTCCAAAATTTAACAATATCGTAGGTTAGACACGCTTCAATTTTTCTGAGGCCTACGCGACTGGATTCATTAGCGAAGTATTTCATCATATGCACGAGACTCTTCAGCAACTTTTAGACAGTTTTACGAGCACTTTGAATCCTCAGGATTTAGTGCAGCTAGAATACGTGCGATTCTCTCAACCCGGTGTTTGTAGCGCTCGGCATCTCCGGACATCAGACAGAATTCATTTTGCTCCATTACCATTTTTATTCTGACATCCACCCGTTTAGAATTAATTTTTCTTGAAAAAATAGGTCGGAATGAATAGGCCGAGGAGTTCTACTGTTTTACCCTGGGCAGTATATCCGTTTCTTTTTTTGAACCCCTCATTCGGTCCATCCAAGGCGGTGTTTTCATGTTCGTTGGCCGTGTCTTTGTAAAAAAGACCCGAAGCAAATTGAAACTTGAGAGTTTCATTGCTGTAATTTAACAATTCCTCAAAAGGGCCCTGTACGGGTAAAGGCTGGAACTCTGGGATATTGCGATCACCCAAGGTGACATCCACTTGTGAAAATAAAGCTGCTATCGGATAATTAACCAAGGCTACCCGGGCCCCTTGGCCCGGATTAGTTCCGTCGGCATTGACGATTTTGCATCGGATGTGTAGAAGCGTGTTATTCAGGTCCAAGTAGTCTTCCCTGTTCCCGGTAATCAGAAACTCCAACGAGGCGACTTCCGACAGAGCTGAGAGAGGGGGGACCTCGACGTAGATGCTTTTTTCTACGCTAGTCTGAGTATAGGGTACCATAAACAAGTCCAGTTCAGATTTCACACACTCTTGAGACATTCGATGAACAAAAGACATCTTGAGTTAAAAAATGTTTTTCGATTTCTTTTTCTGGGCGGGACTTATCCTTGTGTCGGAGAGAAGAAAATGATGTAAAAGCTGAAAGCGCGTCTTTTGATGATCGAGGCGGTTGTGATCCGGGCGGTCTCTTACGTTTAGTTTTCCTCATCACCATCAGACCCGACCCTGATTGATTTTCTTCACTTCCTCGAGTCATCGCTCCCGACATGGCCCCTGCCACCACGTCTGTGACAATATTCTTAGCGGCTGATTTAATGTGGGGTTTGACAATTTCGAACCCTCTTTTCAAGAGAGGCAAAGCTCGTCTAAACAACCTGCGAAATATTCCTCCGATCCCAGAGCCATACATCACGGGGACCCCAGAAAACCCGGGGAGGCCATTGCCCGCTTGGGCTTCATAATAATGCGTAGGGGCTAGGGTCCAGGTAAGATCTCATCTCTGTATTAGTCGTGTATACAACTTTTACAGTTTCTGAAATGTAACTTGACAATGACTTTACCAAACTGAAATGGAACCGGTTTGTTCTGATCCGTCTTTATTTCAACGGTCAAAGTATCAAACTGACTCTTGCTGACGGGCGTAGTGCGGCCTGTCGTAAGTGATTGTGGTAATCTTATTCATCTCATCCTCAATATGTACGCATCTCAAGAGAGGGCGTAGCTGTCTCCGACTCTTTGGTGAGACACAATGTCGCTGTAGACGTACAAGGTATAAAACCCCGCTCTGATATTCGGGTAAGGAGCTCATTCACCAGACCTGTGTTCACATCCGCGTGAGCTCCTAAAATCCTCCCTAACTGTCCCTTGACATGCAGAGATTCATCCTTGACGGTGCTTACGACGTAGAATCTTCGCTCCAGAGCACTGTACCGGAATCTCATGGTGTTTTCAGGTATTGGAGTGTTGGCTGAACCGCCCTCGATGGCTAGGGGTTCTTTTAGCGCTTCATTCATCTTGGAGGTCACTTTCTCGAGGCTAGCGTAATACCCCGATGGAATAGTATAATATTTAACTAATCTCGGGGACACCACAATAAAATTATTATCCTGTTTATCTAGGGTATTCCAGGTGTGCGGATATTGAATTTCGGCCAATGCCACTTCCCTGGGGCCCTGTAGTTCGATGGGGGCGGCTAATTTGACAGTAAATTCGGCGATGGTGTTATTAGGGAAAACATCCTGGGAAGAATTGCTGGGAAGAACGACGTAAAAGCTTTTCTCTCCATTGTGAAAACCCTGTGAATGAAATACTATTTTTTCATTCTCAGTATTTAACGTCTTGCGCGTAGCTTTCAGGGATCCAACTGTTAAACTTTTCGGGCCATCGAGCCATTTCACCAAAATATGCTTTTTTCTACGTATATTTTTTTTTCGCCAAAATCTTTTCGATCCTGAAGACGTCCGGCCCTCGAATCTTTTGTAACTCCGCATCGTAAAAGGAACCTATAATGTCTTCGGCATCATAATCTTTGAGCTTGTAGACAGGCGGATCCCTAGGGACTAGTTCAGAAACGGTAAATACCTCGTCTGAAAAGGTTTGTTCGTAGCCCTTGGTAAAAGGATTGCGGGCTTTCGACACTCTCACCGTATCTCCGACTTTGAATTTATATTTTAGACTTTTATTGGGTTTAGTTAGGCCGTATAAGTTTTTAAAGACTTTCCAAGAATTGGAACTGTTCACCTCGGCAGGGGCCATTTTATGCCCCGGTGATAGCTCAGATTATAAGATTTGACCAAGTCCTGTAGCCCGGGCAGATAGGACCGGGTGTTCCGGGAGCTGAAATAACGCCACATTTTGGTCTTCAGAGTTCGGTTGAACCTCTCCACCACCGAAGCCTTTAACTCACTAGCGGTGGTGATATGTTTTATCCCGTGTTTATGGAGCAGGCTTTGAAATTCCCGATTGCCCCGATAACCAATCGGATACCTCTTGGTCCCCAATACGGTGTCCCGCGTCCAAGACAGCTCTTTTCAAGGATTCTTTACCCCCTAAGGCCCCCGGGTTCTCAGAGTTATAATACGTTTTTTCCAAGACCTGCTCCATCGCCGGTGATGAAACAAACACTGACAACACTTAACAACTTAGAAAACATTTATTTAAGATTCTGCATGGTTCAGACTGCTGCGGTTTCAGGTTCAGAAAAGACCCCCAGGTCTATCATACCATCAAATTCCAGGTTATATTTAGTCCAGAGATTCATATGGCCCTCATGATTAATATTACGTTTACAAAACTCATTTGCCACGCGGCGGATAACAGAGTAAGAGTATTCATCCATTTAATAAAATGACTGCATTACAGCTTCATGAATAGAGCTGGTATTTTCAATTTCATCTACAGTCTTTTCAACCACCGTGTCTATTTTGGGAATCAGCAATAGAATATTATAATACCCCAGAACTTTCACGCCAAGCGTTTCAGCCAAGACTTACGGAAAATCTCCAGAATCTTCTGAAAACGACCTTGTGGGTATCGATTCAGGTTCAAAGAGGCAGGTATGCCTAGACTGTCGGGATGTTTTATATCACATCCTTGACATTCTTTTTTCTGGTCGTAGTAAACAATAATGTCCACCAGAGACGTTATCAGTCCTTTAATAAGCTGCAGGGCCTTTTCCCAGGCTTCAGACAGCAACCCATCGGGACAATCCATATCTGTCTCAGAAAGTCCGATCGACATCGGTTCCTCCGGATCTTGTTTGTTCACCCAAAGTTGTCCCGGAGCTAGGTAAGAGGTTTCCGTCTGATCACCATTAGCGAGGCCGGGGTAAGAACTCACCGGCCCTGGAGACTGAAATCCACCGTCGGTCTCAAGGTCTGTAGCCCAGAGAGTGTAATCGGGTCGTACAGTAAAATAACGCGGGTCAGGTTCTTGGCGGTCCTGAATGCCATCCGGCCAGCCCAAGTTATAAAATTGGTAAGTTTCAGGCTTGGAAGCCTAAGGCGGGACCCCTGAGGATGTTACACCGACCTCCGTCATTGCAGAGTCTGCAGCTGCCGAAATGCAGAGAGCGCTAAAAGCTTCAACAAATGCTGAGGTCTGATCATCCGTCTGGATCCGGGGACTAACAGGTGGAGTATTTAGGGTAAAAGGGAGGGGCTTGACGTAAACTAAGCGTCGGGTTTCCCTGATCGTCGCCGTCTGATTCTACCTTGGTTTCGCACGACTTGGTCCGATCCGGGTCTGACGCTTAAGAAACTCGAGCAACAAACATCTTTTCACCCTGCAGATCCGACGCTTGGCTGGGACCTGGGGCCTAGATTCCATTTTCCCGGTCAGAGTCTTTACAAAATGCTTGGCTGTTTTATTCCGCCCTTTCAGAAGCGGCTGGGAAGTGTGGGAAGGCTGCCCGTCAGGTACGGCCTGACCCACAGGGACAGAAACAGGGTGCAATCGCACTGGCTGGCTCAGACCATGTCTTCCAGCTGACAGTTTGTTGTCTGTGTGAGGGACAAAAAAGCAGCTTGACTTAGAGGCCAAGATGAGATAGATATTTTAATTTCGTGAACGTGCTGGGACTGGTGCAGGGCAACTTTGGGCATGTCTGAGCTGGTCAGGACAGGCCCCGGGCCTGTCTGGGCTTGTGCCAGAGAAAGGGCAGGGGGCCGAGACAGCCCCGGGCATGTCTGGGCTTGTGCTAGAGAAAGGGCGGGGGCCAAGGCAGCCCCTGGGCATGTCTGAGCTAGTCAGGACAGGCCCCGGGCATGTCTGAGCTTGTCGAGGTAAAGGCTGTCACTTGCCCGGGCTTGTCTTTCGGGAGAGGGGGCCAGTGGGGAGTTCAAGGAGGGGGTAGACATCCATCAAACTGCCCTTGACAGTTTCCTGGGCAGGCAGGTGGGTGTGGGGTGGGAGGCGGGTTCAAGGAGGGGACAGACATCCATCAAAGCCCCCTTGACAGAAAGGAGAACCAATCAGGGGCCAGGGGAGGGTTCAACGAGGGGCAGACATTCATCAAAGTCCCCTTGACAGAAAGGAGAACAAATCAGGGGCCGGGGGAGGGTTCAAGGCGGTGTCTGGGCGGTGACAGGGGGCCCTTCAACCAACCGCCGCCAGGGGGCGTTGTCAAAGGGGGGAGGAGAGAGATCGCATGAGGGGCCAGGACTTTCGGGTGGCGTCATAAGGAGGCGGGCGGGACTTCGGTCTTGCGTCAGCGGGACTTCCGGTATGACGTCATAGGGGGGCGGGGCTTAAAGATCATTAATCATTTTGATTGACAGTTTGACAGAAAGTCCCTGCCTATAACTACTTACCCAGATCGTTATAGACATGGAACACAAATGAAATGTACGTATTCCAAATAACGATATATTATTTACACTATACAACTCCAGGCACCTCACACCCAGATAAAGAGACTTGTGCTGGGAGAGCTTCATCTCCGTCAAGGGGGAGGATGGGATAGCAGGCTGCTTGCTGCTTGTGGTGATCGACACTTTGCAAAGCAAAAGACGCTAATGGAGGGCGAAGGAATTTAAGGTGGGCGGGATTAAAAGTTTTTTTGTAGGCTTCAGGGATTCTAGTGTTAATTAAATGTGGCTGAAAGCTAAAGCATTTGAGAGTTGCCTCATCATAAGAGGAACCATCAACATAATTGCCAAGGTTAAAATTAAAATAAATGAATAATAAACCTCCATTTAAAAATGAGAACAATCTACTGAGAAAACCCAAACACCCCTATTGTGAAATGCTGTTAAGATCAATGGGAAAACCCGTAGGACACCCTGTTAACGAAGCCATGTTTAGAATAATAGAAGAATCGACATGCTTACGAAGATACTGGTGGCTCTAGTCGACTGCTAAAATGGTAGAATTCTGCAAATTAAGAGTCACATGACATGATCTATTAGATAAGGTAACAGGAAAGTATAAAAGGCAACCCTATTTTTTTTTGATTGCTCACTCCATGGACTAAGACATTTGTGCATATCTATGTGGAAAAAAAAGCACTGTTCTGCCTTTTCATCCGGACTCGTAATTGACTGTTTTAGATAGAGATAGATAGATAGGTAGAGGTGCTGGAAAGGCTGCCACTCGGATGCGGCGCCGGAAATATGTGTTTTGAAAACAGAGGAAAGTTTTTTCCACTACACCACTACATGGTCCATCCAAACTGGTTTCATTCCTTGTAAGTGTTGTACAAACCACAGTGCACGTGATGGTTTATTACTTTTTATAAAGGTACAAGTTGTTGATGCTGTTTTAGAGAATACAAACTGCGGTTGAAGATGAGCGTTTAATGGACCATTCAAATCTGCAGCCTGTAGAAGTTTGGGATTTTGCAGGCCCAGTTACTGAAAATGTACACAGAATGTGGTGACATTTTCTGCAGCAGACGGCCCAATCTCCTCAGACCAGCAATGAACATCTAAAATGGTGTGAGGAGCATTTGAGGTTCTACCAGGACAACAACGGGTTCAAATCTCCATCAAGGATCACTAATAATCTTTAAAATCAATTTGTGCACTGTTTGAACTTTTGTTGATTTTCATCTGTTTTTATACTGCAGCTTGTGAACACAAAGTTTGTTTTTTACATTTTGGCAGTAAAATTAATAATAATAATAATAATAATAATAATAATAATAATAATAACAACCATTTTTTACATGTATATAGCACCATTCTCACTACTTAAAGTGTCTTAGTGAGTGAAGAGCCACTTCAACTACCTCTAATACGTAACATCCAGCTGGATGATGCAACAGCAGCCATTTCTGATCCAGTGCACTCAAAAAATGTAAAAAGACTGATATTAATAAAATATATTTAATTTATCTCTTACACACTCTCAGATGCATTTCTAACCTAATCCATAAAGTACATCACCACAGCTGTTAACCATACTCAGTGTGAACATACGCAGTGCTATTCCATTCTCTTTATTGCTATTTTATGTAACAGCTCCTTAGGCGCTATGACACACAGTACAGTGGCTTGTGACATTTAATCAGATTTAATATCATTTAAGTTACTGAATAATCATTTATTCTTATCAAATAACATATGCATGTTATAATTTGGTGTTTATTTCAGTTTTTTGGTAGAATTTTCTAATTTCTTTTTTCACTATACAGTATGTGCATTTATTTTGGTGTCCCAAACATTGACAAATACAAAAACAACATTCATTTTTGTTGTCACAGTTGCTATGCTGTTGCGATGGGTGACATCCAGGGTCATTCTGCATGTTTCATGGCAGTCAAGGGTTTAAAGGTTTAAATATAATACGAAATAATAATAAGAAGAAGAAGAAGAACTGGGGATGTAGCGGATGTAATTTGACATGATGCTGGATCTGTCGGTTTTTCGAAACACTTGCTGTGTTGTCATAGCAGTACATCCAAATCCTCAATTCTCAGAGCAGGTTTGTTCTATGTAAACAAGGATTACCTCACACACATAATCAGTGTCTGTGCATGGAATTTATTCAGTCATGGCTTCGCCATTCATGAGTGAGCAACCAATTGATATCAGTGTGGAAATTATAAGAAGAGAATTTCAAATAGAGAGGGTTTTGCGCGATCGGCAAGATCCTTTATTGCTTCTGGAGGAAATTCTTTTCGAAAGAAAAGATTAGCCAAGGGCGAATATTGTACCTCAAAGATTTATTAGCACCTTATATTCAAAGTTAAACTCGGCGAAGTCGGGCTCTCACAACCACACAGACAGTATGCATTGTTTTGAGTTCATTTTGCAAGCAGCACTTTTTTTATATACTGTAGGCGATGCGGAAAATGTATCTAAAAGTGCAGTTTACCAGGCAATTCGTAAAGTCAGTTTGGCTCTGAAATATTTCCTTCGGGTTTTCATAGTTTTTTCCTGGACACCTGTGTCTGCAGACAATAAAAGAGGCATTTCATGCCATTGCAGGTACGTAATACACAGACAGAAACACCCACAGTTCCATAAAGAACCTCACAATCAGCCTTAAATTCTCATTACCCAGGATTTCCAAATGTGATTGGGCCAGATGGGATTGATCGGAGTAGAGTTTGATCAAACATTATTTGGAAAATGTACCTCTCCTCCTGATGAATAATCAGACACAGTGTCTTCATCAAATATTTGACCTTCGTCAATATCTCGTTGGTCACACACAAGTTCTAGGGTTATGACATTCCCTGCAACTGACCCAACAAAATAGAGGGCTGTATGAAACATACCTATAGCACACATTGAGGACAAATATATGCAATGACCATCCTTTACCTGAAATGAAGTAACTACTGCATCCTGCCACTGGTTATGAGGAGGAGCTTCCCCTGGAATGCTTTCAGAAACTTTAACTAGTTAAAGAACAGTCAATGAGGAGAAATAGTAAATGGGAATTAAAAGATACAGACAGTATAAGTAGCGGATGTCCTAAACTTACATTTTTCTGAGGTGTTCAGAAGTGAGCAAATGGATAACCACCCAGAGGTAACAGGGACTACTAAGGAGGTACTGAGGGATTTGGAAATTGTTGAGAGAGAGGTCCTGTTAACAGTAAATAAGATGAAATCAAAGAAATCCCCAAGACCAGATAATATTTAACCTTGAGTTCTTATGGAGGCTAGCAAGTGCAGATATAAACCCTTGAGGCATATTTTTACAAAGTTATTGTAACTGGGGAAATTCAGAAGGACTGGAAACTGGATTTCAAATATTATCCCATTTTATAAAAAGGGTGACAGGGCAGATTCAAGCAACTGTAGGCCAGTAATCTTAACAGGCATCAGAGGAAAGTTAATGGAGATTGAGATTGAGTAACATCTGGCCAAAACATGAGTTATACTAACACTAGAATTACAAAAGCTTATGAAAAAACATATAAACCCGGCCCACCCTAAATCCCTTTGCACCTCTCTGTCAGCGTCTTTTGTTTTGTAAATGTGACAATAAGCACACGCAGCAAGTAGCCCGCTATCACATCCCCCCACCAATGCAGAAATGGCAAAAAGCTCTTCCAGCTCAAGCCTTGATTATCTGGGAGTGAGGAAGTACCTAGAGCTATACAGGGTAAATAATATATCGTTATTTAGAACTTATGCATTTCATGTGTGTTTCCTGTCTATAAAGATCTAAGTAAGTGTAAGACAAGAAATTCAAGAAATGTTGCACACATACGTAAAAGACAAACCTTTTCCACGTTTTAGTACTAAAGACAAAATTTTGACATGAAGTGTATAATGCTATGAAGACTGAAGTCCAAATATCAAATAAGCTCTTTCACAAAAGGTACAAGTATAACAAAACAGTTGCACTTTAATGCAAGACTATAACTTGCATAAAAATGAAGAAAAAGAAATCGGGTTAGTGTGGTTAGTTGTAGTGACTTCTTTGGTAGTACAGCGGAAAGAACTGCTGACTCATAATCAACAGGTCGTAGGTTCGAACCTTGCTGCGTCACAAAATAAACATTTTGAGCAGTGAGCTGCTCTTAATTTTACAATTATATAATAAAAACATACATTTGATTTGAGTCTGTAACAGGCACTGTAAATGTATGGTACTTGCAAAGGTTAGCATTTTCTTTATTCAGTTTTATTCTCTCAGTCACATTCACGCTCACCCCGATCTGATACTGTTAGTTTTCAAATAAAGACGTGCTATAACAGAGGTGAACTTGGATGAGGATGAGGGATCTATATCGGAGAAAGAGAACTGAACTCGCCCTCCCTTCAAGAAACGTCCACTCACACATTAAGAACAATGCAGATGCACCAGGCATAAAAGTGAAAGATGGCACCGTTTGGATGCAGCATGAGGTCCGGCTTCATCCTGCCAGTCAGTCTGCCCACACATTTCCTTTAAAGAAAATGTAACGGCTTACAGAGCTCACCAACATATCGTGCAAAGTCCTGTTTGTGATTATGTTTTGTGATGGTCTTTATATAAAATATATGCTACTTCTATAAAATAATATAAATGTATATATATTATAATATAAAAGATCAAATGTTATTTACCATGATTAATTTATGTATCTTCCTACAGCGTAAAGTCAGAAGTAGACTGCAAATCTTCCTCTGTTTGATCGACACAGGCACACTGACACAGTACATGTGTATTGAAGTGATATAAGCTGCAGGTGGAAGCTCCACACAACTGTGGTTACAGTTCTGCCTTTGTTCTGAAACGGTTTCATAAGCTTTATGACCTCAGTCTCGGACAGTCTTTCTCCCATGGGGGCGACTGGGATTTTTCCAGAATAAAATTAAACACAGTTGCATAGGGTGCGACAGACTTCCACCTGCAGCTGAAGTCCTTTAGTGAATGGCTAAGCTGTCCCAGTTTCTCCTTTAGATCCTTCTTAAAGGTTTTCCAGGTTTTCTTTCAACTGTATGTCCCTCTAGTTTGTTTCCTTTGGCTTCCTGGCTTCAGTTCTAAAAGCACTTGCTGTTAATCTTTTTGTGTGTCCTTGAGCCTGTCATTCACTCTTAAACTGAAAGAATTCTGCTGGATCAATGCCTTTGGGGATTTTGAAGACCTGGACTAGATCTCCACACAGTCTCCTCTGCTCAGAATAAACAGGTTTAAGTCTCTGAGTCTGTCACAGTATAACGTGTCCTTCAGTCCCATGATGCTCCTTGTTCCTCTCCTCTGCACATCTTCAAGTGCTGCTATGTCTTTTTGTAGTGTGCTGCCCCAAACTGCATACATCTATCCAGATGCAGTCTTACTAGTAAGTTATATTGTCCAAACATAGCATCTCTTGATCAATATTCAGTCATTTTATGATAGAACATCACATTTTATTTGACTTTTTAATTGGTTCCGCTCATTACTTAGGCGATGAAAGTGTTGTGTTAAAAATTAGGTGCTGTTTGTGGACCCTGTCCATATTAATGTGTCCCCTAATATCCTCTGAAACCTGAAGATAAAGAGGACATGCGTCCTGTGATAACAGCATTGTTTAAGAAGGGAATTATAATTCCATATGAAAGTCGCTGCAACAGCCCATCTTCACTATTCAGAGAAGCACAGACATGGAGGTTTATACAAGATTGATGAGCAATTAATGTGTGTGTTATTCTGCGGTTCGCAAAAGTCCAACCACTAATATAGCATCCAGTATATCTGGAGGGAAAGCAAATTAACAATTCAGTTACAGAACGTCAACCCAACCAGAAGTTTAAATGTTTATAATAAGCTGCCATTCTCTGTTTCATTTTGGTTCATTCATGTGAATATTGGAAGATTTCACCAACAGATTGTCACACTTTTTAACTTACACTGAAAAATATGGAGAAGTGCAGCAGAAGACTGGCAAAGCTAAACTGACCTGTGTGTGCGCGTGTGTCTGTGTGTTCACCCTGTGATGAAGTGCTTGATACCCTGTGACCTGCCCTGTATAAGCAGTTTAAGAAGATGGATGGATGAATGTGATTTTGTGAATCTTAGGATAAAGAAATAAAACTGCGTGGCTGAAAACATTAAAATAAGCCATGAAAGGGGGGTCCGCAGCAGCCTTCTCTCACTGACCGCCATCACAAACAAGTAGTAAAGAAGGCCAATTCTGTCACAAAGCAGCCATTCTCTGTCTCCAAAGTGTCACTTGTGGCCACCAAGCAGCTGATTTAGGGTCCCAAGTGTGAAGATCCCCAGACTGAGGTCCTCAGAGCTATTAGCCTTCAGAATTCTAGTAGCTGCAGGAGTCCTGCAGAGCTGTGAATTATTATTGTGTGCACGTTATTATTATTGTTCAAAAATCATGTTTCTGATTTGAAGAAGTCTGATGGTGTGTGTGCTGATTACAACAATGGCTGTCATGTGTTGTCTGATTTTATTATTTTCTTGTCCATATTTAACAATGTCCTATGTGTCACAAATTTCCCTCTGGGATAATAAAGTCTTCTGCCATCCAGAAGAGTAAAAGCCACCATGCAAAGTGAGAACATGGAGATTCAACACCGGCAGTGACCGGAGAAGGACTGGAACAAGAACACGAAATCAAAGGGTAGAAGTGCGGACCACCACATCATAATACCTGCTGAATAAACACACAAGGGGGTCTGAAATGAGGGGGCAACTCTTAAAGTGGAACAAGTAAAGAATCAGCTAAGCAGAGCAGAAATAAAGCAGCTGAAAAACAGTGCAGACCATAATACGTTAAAACACAATTTATGGATCAGGTTTACTGGTGTAATCATACCTCAGAATAAAAAAAAATAAATAAATAAACTCAGTTTTACACAAAAATGTTTTATTTGCACATAATGAGAATGTAATAGCAGTGATTCTTACATTCAGCCATTGTACAGTCCTGAAAAGTCTGCTAAAGAGACAACTTGAAGTACGTTAAAGAAATTCACCAAAAAATGTCTCCTTGTATTTTATGTGCTAAATTTGAACAAAAATACTTTACTGCAGCAAATCTACTTGGTGGGACAGCACTAAGGATTATAAAGATATTGCAATTGTGCTTTTAAAAATAATGAAAAACCTTTTAACAATTACAGTATATTTTATAGAGCCATGGCAGGCGGAAAGTTTTTCAGATACAAGTTTGATTAAAGGTTTAAGTTTCTCTGTTTTATAGAATTGAGCACAATGCTGTCCTCTGAAGTATTAATTGTGTTCACTATGAGGTGAGCAGCTGCGGCTAATGAGACTTCACAAATATTAACAAATGTCAGTCTAAAGCAGCAAATCCTACGTTTAATTGTGGACATCAAACCTCATTTGACCTTCTCAGTCGTCCATTTCAGTTCCTCACAGTCACCTCAGTGTCATTTAGTGAGCCAGCAGTGTGAGGAGTGAAGGCCGACTGCTCCGTCTGCACTCGTCTGTCATCTGCTGCCTTATTGAGGAGGAGTGCAGATTAAAGTACAGGAATAGGAAACATTAACTTCACAATAAAATAAAAAGTTTAACATGAGACAAAACTAAAATAATAAAGGAACATTTCACAGAATTTGACTCTTAAACAAATCTCCACCGACTGACCAAAGCTGAACAGAATGTCAGCCGTTGTCTGAGCTCAGCTGTGGAGTTTTTAGTTGTGAAATCTGAAAGGCTGTGCCAGTTTTAACTACAGATATTAATAGATATTTATATTTCCAAATTTAAAAAAAAACAGCATATTATTTAACAATATATAATCAAATAAATAATTCTGTCTAATGGAAATAACAATAATCATTATAAAATGTAGAAAAAAAAAAGTCACCAAGAAACCCTGAACTGTTTAAATGAATTACCAGGAGTCTCGTACATTTTCAGTTTTTGTTTATTACACATTCAAATAAGACGTTTTATGAAAATAATTGTGGTGAAATAAACAATATTGATAAATAGTCCACACTCTACACAAACAGAGTACAATTTTTATAAAAACAGCCTTCAAAACAATACAGCGAATATGAAATGCTTGTATTGTTAAGAAATACGTCCAACTATTGCACTGCTAATATGAAAGATGAACAAAGGAATCTTTGCATTTTTTATATTCATTAATTATTTACTGTAAATTCAGCACTGAAGAAGCTGGGCTAAATATTTTACATGTCAGGATTATTTTCAGTGCTTTTCTGAACCAGGAATAAAGAAAAGCGTAAAGAATTGGATTAACTCCAAAGTTCATTAAACTGACCAACACAAAGGCATTCCTGATAAAATATGTGAATGCGCTACTACTATCAGTATAAAAATTGTATACATTGATAGGCAGCCAGCAGATAATAAAAGCCCCCACAACTACTCCTAATGTTTTTGCGGCTTTTCTTTCAGACGGTTTTGATATTTTACTGTCACTCACCTCCTCAGTTTGTCTCTTTTCTATCATACAGTTGATGGCTCTTGAATGGCTTCTTGCAACCACAAATATTCTGATATAAAAACCAATCATTAGTGAATAAGGAATAAAAAAAGTTACAAGTAAAATTAAAATGGCCATTTCATAATAAGTGTATACTGCACAAGCTCCTTCACAACGCTCTGTTACAATATCACTAAAACATAAAAGTACGAGTGTAATGAAAAGTACAAACAGCCACACTACAGCAATGCTGACCTTTGCAACAGTCAAAGTGATTTTTGAGCTGTAAAAGAAAGGATGGCAGACAGCAATGTAGCGATCAATGGATATTAAAACCACATTATATTCAACTACTATACTAAGAATATTTGCAAGTGCCTGATACAAATAACAATAAAGAATTCCAAAGTACCAGCAAGTTTCAATCAGCTGAACCAAAAACATGGGCATCACAAAGAAACCTGATAAGAAATCGGCCGCTGCGAGTGAAAGGATCAGAAGATTAGTCGGCGTGTGCAGCTGAACAAAATGAGAAATAGAAATGATGACAAGAAGATTTCCAAAGACTGTCAATAAAAGCAAAAGAAATGAAAGAATAATAAAGTCCATAAACTTCAGTTCCATAAATCAGTTTATGACAAGATGCATTACTGTGAGGAAAGCAACGGCCAAGTTTCAGTCCATTCCACTCCATGTCTGTCCCCTGATGTCACTGAGCCGTCCTGCCTGCACACTGAGATGTTTATACACTGAGGCCCTGCGACTGCCATATTCTCTCTGCTGACGTAATTCACATGAGGCAACTCTCTGCTGTGTTTGCTTCACAAATTCTCTCAGGATGTTTGTTTGTTCATTTCAGTTCTTACTCACTAATGAGTTCATCAAATCTCAGATGTCTTCATTATATTTGTTTGTCAGGAGCCGCTCAGGGCTGCGGTGGTCTCTCCTCACAGCTCCACAGTGGTCAGCTGCTGGCTCTCTGCAGTTTCCTTCTTCTCCTCTGTCTGCTGTTTTTGTTTTTTTGTTCTCAGTCACTTTGACTTTCTTTCCTCATCACAGCGAGCAGCACATTAAATCAGCAGGTTCAGATGAGCTGAGGTTGTGCCCAGTGGTGGTCTGACACTCCATCCTGTGCTGTGCTGCTCAGAGCCCCTCAGACACCTGTGTGGAGTGTGCTGGACCACCCTGTGCTCATGAGAAGCCCTCACACACACACACAAATCCAGCAACATTTTGTTTTTATAATTTTATAGATTTTTTTAAAATCATACAACATTCCATACAAATAGATCAATTTTTACAAAAATAGGATCAAAAACAAATCAACCCCCACCCCTAAGAAAGAGAGCATGGCCAGCAGAATAAAACGTAAAGCTAATAAAAATAAGTAAATAGATGAATTAATAAGTGAAAAACGATAAATGGAGAAGGAAAAGAAACGGGGATAGAATCTGCTTCCTCAGTGCTTTAAGAGCTTATTCTAAAATGTTATTGATCAGATCCTGCCAAGATCCTCTAAGTGAGAATTTTAAATAGTATATAACATCAGCTACCCACTCACTTAGAATTGGAGAGTTAGGATTCTTCAAATTGAGCGAGATAAGTCTGTATGCCAACAGTGAAGTGTAGTAAAGGCAATTCCAGTTTGTTTGTCCTTCTCCAGTTTAAGCCCCTCTGTGAGCCCACCAAACACAGCTGTTAGTGGATTAGGAGAGAGTGTGACCCCAAGGCTGTCTGATAGGCATTTTAAAGATTTTGGTCCAGAATGATGTTAATTTGGTGCAGGCCCAAAACCTATGACCCAAAGAGGCTGAAACTTGATTGTGGCGTTTTGAGGGGTTGGATCTTGCACTGGAAACATTTTGGACAATTTTAAACGAGACAGATGTGCTTGATATATATTTTTAAGTTGAATAATTGTATGCTTTGCACATATGGAGCTTAAGTGAATTCTCTGCATTGCTACCTTCCACACCTTTTCTGAAATATTGAGTGAAAGATCCGTTTTCCACTGTCCTCTTGGATCTTTGAAAGGAAGGGACTGTAAAATTGTTTTATATAGTGCAGAGATGCTGTCTGAGACCTCAAGACTGATCAATATATTTTAAAGCATAGAGGCAGGTGAGAGGTGATGAAAATTGGGCAGGTTTTGTTTAGAAAAGTTTCTAATTTGAAGGTGGTGAAAGAAATGTGTTGCTGGAAGGTTAAATTTGGAGTATAATTGTTCGTAGGATGCAAAGACGTTGTCTATGTACAGATCTGTAAATGATTTAATCACAAATGTTATCCAGAAATTAAAAACTCCATATCTTTGAGAGGGTGGAGAAAAGTGGTTATCATGCAGAGGTGCCACAGATAAAAGCTTCTCTATCTTAAAATACTTCCTATACTGGTTCCATATTCTGATTGAGTGAAGCACAATTGGGTTGTTAGTATATTGGTGATAATTTGTCTTTATTGGGGCACAAAGGAGGGAATATAAAGAAGTACTGCAGGATTTTATTTTTATTGTGGACAAAGCCTGTGTTTGTTCATCTATTTATGTCCATGTCCAGGTTTTTATAGCTTGTATGTTTACTGCCCAGTAATAACAATGAACGTTAGGTAGAGCCATGCCACCTTCTGTCTTTGTAGGGTCGCCCTTTGGATACGTGGATGTTTTGAATTTCAAATAAATGAGGTTATGGTTGAGTCAAATTTCTTAAGAAACGATCTATTGATATATATTGAAATGTTTTTAAATAAAAAGGAAAGCTTAGGAAGGATATTCATCTTAACAATATTAATAATTCCGGGTAAAAATCTTGCTTAATTTTTTCCATACAGACCGCAAAATTTTATTGATAAAGAGGTTTATGTTTACTTGTGATGTTTACCCCGAGGTATTTAAACTGATCTGCGATGATAAAGGGAAGGTGTCCAATCTAATATTGTGTGCTTGAGAATTCACTGGGAAGAACAAATGTTTATTCAAATTAATTATAAGACCAGAAATCTTTTTAAATTCTGTAAGTGCTGCTAAGACTGCAGGCACAGTATTTTTTGGGTCTGATATATACAGTACCATATCATCTGCGTATAGAAAAATTTTCTGTTCAAGTCCTTCTCTGATAATTCCCAAAATCTCATAAGCATTTCAACAGTGAACTGCCAGTGGCCCAATGGCGATTGTGAAAAGTAGTGGTGACAAGGGGCATCCTTTCTGGTACCATGTTCTAGTTTAAAGTAATCTAAAGTAAAGTAATTTTGGTCTAGTCCGATGCGAGAGATGGACGTTTGAAGTGGAGCTCCGCTAGCAGCGGTGTTATTTTTCATATTATTTTCTTATTATCCTGGGATATCCTGTATCTATTCAATCCAAGGAAACTGCCACAGTATATGTAAGCATATATAAACATGGCCAACAAGAAAGGGGGTCCGAAAGAATCAAAAACTAAAGCCGTACCCAAGCTAAGATCAGCAAGCCCTAGTTCAAGATACGGCCTTTCAGAGACAGACCTGGATCAGATAGGCGAAGGTACAGACTCCTCGGAACCACGGTCCGCTACATCGTCGCCGGCTGAAAGTGAAAAGGGAAGCGAATGTACAATAATTAGTGCAGTTCTCAATAGCTCGCCGATTGGAGAAGAACACCTGAAACTGGAAAAGGCCTTGCGGTCCGTGGCTTCAATTACTCCACGCGAGCCGGGAATAGCGGGGACACCGCTGCAGTAGAGCCTGCGCTTCACCCTACGGTGCAAGAAAGCACAATTGAACTGTCTAAACTGAAGGTGATGTTTGCTGAGCTAATGCCAGATGTAAAGAAAAAAGAGAAGGCAAATGAGAAAGCAAGGGCAAAGGCACATGAGAAACTAAGACAGGAATTGAAACAGGAGTTGCAACAAGCAAACGAAATGCAGTGGCTGACGCTGCAACAGGCAAATGAAAGGCTGTGATAAGAAATGCAACTGGAGATGCGACAGGTGCTGGGTAAAATTGAAATGCTTAATGATCAATTTGAGGATCTCAAGGAGACATTCACGACTAGGATTGAAATAGCCAAAAATTTAGCTGCCAGTGCCGAAGAAAAAGCAAAAAATGTCAGCTCCGAATGCAAAAAACTCAGAGACAGACTGGCTGCTTTGGAAGATGGAAACAGAAGGTATAATGTTAGAATTGAAGGTCTGCCTGAGAATCGAAAAAGTCCAAACCCAGTGAAATTTGAAGCTGAACTCTTCTCTAAAATAATCGGGGAGGACTTTAAAGCAGAATCAGAGATAGCAGCAGCTTACCGCGTATGCGGATAAAATACCATTCGATCCAGATCTTTTATTATTCGCTTTGAAAGATTATCATTTAAGCTAAAGGTGATGGCACTCCTCAGAGACAAGCAAGATATTATATATGAAAATAACCGCATTCATATCTTCCCTGACTTCTCTCCAGCAACAGCTACTAAACGTGCAGCCTTCTACAACATTAAACAGCCTCTTGTATCCTGCCAAACTGAAAGTTGAATTGCAAGGTCAATTCTATTTCTTACGCTAGCAAAGGAAGAAGCAGAAAAGGAATTAAGAAAGTTGATCCCGGGACTATTCTGATACATAATAGAGAGTCATGGCTGTTAATGATATAGCAAGGACTAATAATTTACTGTCTGATCTTTTTGTTTAAAATAAGGGTTTTTATCATCATATATTCTCATTATTACTTAGTATTACTAAGGCGCTATCTGTTTATGTTTTATTGTGCTTAATTACTCTTTTTTTTTAGCTAATTATTTTATCTCTACCCTAAACCAGACTGTTCAACACCCCCCGGGTTTATTGTCTGGGTGTATTATCTTAATGCTAAGATTGCTGAAGACTATATATATATTTAAATGCACAATTTTTTTTTTAGACTATATTGGTAATAGATATCTCTATCTTTTAATCCTAAACTGCCACTGCATGGGGGCTTGTTTTGCTTTGGACGTGCTCTGTCTCTGGGTATGTCAGAGGACAGGGACTGCGTGAAGTGGGTTTTAGCCTCACTTGGGGAGGCAAAAAGGGAGGGTGGGGGGTTAAGGGGGGGAGAGAAAGAGAGCAGGCTTGATCTATACCCAATCTATCCTTTTAATCTTTATAGTTATAACTACCAATGTAATAATAAGCTGCATGGCAACAACTCTAGGGAAATAGGAAATTAAGGCGAAGCTGTCTCACTTCCAGTTAAGACTATAAAATGACATCAAAAACTCAGAATCAGTGTCTCCATGATGGGACAGTTAATTTCGTGAGCTGGAATGTTACAGGCCTGAATCATGAATTAAAGAGAAAGAAAGTACTTTCTCACCTAACAGGTCTAAATGCTAAAATAGTATTTTTACAGGAGACCCACTTACTAGCAAGGATCAGTTCGGCTGCAAAAGACTGGACTGGCCAAATGTTCCATTCTAGTTTTATAAAGAAAACTAGAGGTGTGGAATTCTCATACATAGAACAGTACCATTTGTAGCATCAGATGTAGTATTGGATCCTGAAGGGAGATATGTAATGGTCATGGGAGACTTATCTAACTGTAAAATGATTTTGATAAATGTTTATGCACCTAATGTTGATGATAAGGAATTTATACAAAATTTATTTGCATCCATTCCCAATCTGAACACTCATAAAGTTATAATGGCTGGGGACTTTAATTGTGTTCTAAATCCACTTTTAGATAGGACTTCCTCCACAGGGGGAACGGCATCTAACACACGCAAAGATAATTACAAAGTTTATAACTGATCACAACTTATCAGACCCCTGGAGGTTTTTAAACCCAAATTCAAGAACATATTCTTTCTACTCACCAGTACATCATTGCTACTCAAGGATTGATTACTTCTTTATAGATAATAACTTTTTGCCTAAGATTAAATCTTGTAAATACGATGCTATTGTTATTTCTGACCATGCACCTATGATCTTGGAGCTAAAATTACTAAGCCCCATACACTCACCCGCAGCAGGCGGCTCAACCCACTTCTATTAGCTGACGAGAATTGTACAGAATTTATATCCAAACAAATCAAATTCTTTCTAGAGACAAATACATCCCCCGAGATCTCTGCAGGAATACTCTGGGAAACTCTTAAGGCCTTCTTAAGAGGACAGATTATCTCATATCTTTCCCACAGAAATAAATCGAGCCAAGAAAGTAGCAGAGATAAAAAGCGAAATTACTAAAATAGATGAAGAACATGCCAGACTACCAAGCGAGACTCTACATAGGAAAAGGCAGGCTCTACATTCAGAATTAAACCTCTTGACAACTAAAGAAACTGAACAACTAATTTACAAATCCAGACATCATTACTATGAACATGGAGAGAAAGCTAATAAGCTTTTAGCTCAACAAATTCACAAGCAAGAAGTGCTAACGCAATCTCGTAATCACCAACTAACGAAACAAAAATATAATGCACACTACTAAAATATACTACTGAGTTTAAAGAAGACAATACACAATCTAATGCATTACAAAATACCACAAATAGACACTTTTAGTGTGGAGGAACTTGATAAACCTCTGGCGTTATCAGAATTACTAGATGCTATAAAGTCACTCCAAGGCGAAAAAGCAGCAGGACCTGATGGCTACCCTGCAGAATTTTACAAGAAATTCTCCGCTCAGCTAGCTCCCCTCCTACTAGCAACATTTACAGAAGCCAGAGATAACCAATCTCTTCCACAAACCTTTAAGCCAAGCACTAATCACCTGTTTTCCAAAACAAAATAAGGACTTATTACAATGTGCATCATACAGACCAATTTCACTTCTGAATAACGACGTTAAAATACTCTCTAAAATCATAGCTAGAAGGATGGAGAAAGTGCTCCCTCGTAATATCACAAGACCAAACTGGATTTATTAGGGGCCGACACTTATCTTCAAATCTTCGACGCCTGTTTAATGTAATATACTCACCAACTAAATCAAACACCCCAGAAATATTATTATCATTGGATGCAGAAAAAGCATTCTACATGATTAAATGGAAATACCTTTTTACTACATTGGAGAAGTTTGGGTTTCTAACATTTGTGCATGGATTAAATTACTGTATACTAACCCAGAAGCTTCAGTTTGCATCAACAACATTTGCTCAGACTACTTTAAACTAGAACGTGGCACTAGACAAGGATGCTTGTCACCGCTGCTGTTTGCAATTGCCATTGAACCACTGGCAATACATTGTCGAAATACTGATCAGATAAAGGGGATTAGCAGAGAAGGACTGGAACAGAAAATCTCATTATATGCAGATGACATGGTACTGTATATATCGGACCCAGAAAATTCTGTGCCTGCAGTCTTAGCAGCACTCACAGAATTTCAAAAGATCTCTGGTCTCAGAATTAATCTGAATAAAAGTGTACTCTTTCCAGTGAATTCTCAAGCATATAATATTAGATTAGATACCCTACCTTTTATCATTGCAGAACAGTTTAAATACCTAGGGGTAAACATCACAAGTAAACATAAAGCTCTTTATCAACAAAATTTCGTCTGCATGGAAAAAATTAAACAAGACTTGCATAGATGGTCAACCCTTCATCTCACACTAGCTGGAAGAATTAACACTGTTAAGATGAATATTCTTCCTAAGCTCCTTTTTTTATTTCAAAACATCCAATATACATTAATAAATCATTCTTTAAGCAATTAGATTCAACAATAACCTCATTTATTTGGAATTCAAAACATCCACGCATCAAAAGAGCACCCTACAAAGACAAAAGGCAGAAGGCGGCATGGCTCTACCTAACTTCCAGTTTTATTACTGGGCAGCAAATATACAGGTATAAGAACCTGGACACAAATAGAAGAACATACACAGGCTTGGACGCAATAGAAGTAAAATCCTGCAGTACTTCTTTGTATTCCTTGCTCTGCGCTCCAATAAACACACGCGATCGGCAATACACTAATAACCCAATTGTGCTCCACTCACTTAGAATCTGGAACCAATGTAGAAAGCATTTTAAGACGGAGAAGCTTCTATCTGTGGCACCTCTGCAAGAGAACCACCTCTTTCAACCTTCACAAACATATGCAGTTTTTAATATCTGGAAAAATTTGGAATTAACTTGCTTAGAGATCTTTATATAGACAACGCCTTTGCATCCTATGAACAATTACATTCCAAATTTAACATTCCAGCTACACATTTCTTTTCACTATCTTCAAATCAGGAACTTTGTTAAACAGAACCTTCCAGATTTTCCTCATCTTGCACCCTCATCCATGCTGGAAAAATATTGCTCAATCTCAAGGACTTAGACTCCATCTCTACAATATATAAAATCATTTTACAATCCCTCCTTTCAAAGATCCAAGAGGACACTGGAAAAAAATCTCTCAATTAATATATCAGAAAAAAATGGGAAAATAGCAATGCAGAAAAACTCCTCCCAGCTACATTCAAAAGCATACAATTATACAACTCAAATTTTATATCGAGGGACATCTTCTCAACTAAAAATCTAAAATGTTTCCAGGACCCGCCAACCTGTGAACGCCAAACTGGGTTTCCCGCCTCACTGGGTCACATGTTCTGGGGCCCGCCCAATTAACATCATTCCCGGACGAAAATTTTTTTAAATTTAAATTTCAGACAGCCTTGGACTCACAAATCCCCCCTAACCCATTTTAAAAGCTGTGTTTTGGGGGTTTTTCCGAAGGGGTTTTAAAATGGAAAAAACAAACAAACTTGATTTTCATTCACTACACTTTTGGCCCCAGACTAATCCCGATGAACTGGAAGAACCAAAAACTCCCTTTTAAGTCAGTGGGGGGCGTGTGTTATACTATTTTAAATTTGGAAAAAACAAATACTCAGTTGGGGGCCTTTCAACTTTTTTTTAAAACAGGGATCTAATCAGTAATATTTTAAAAAATAATGTCATTAAACACATAGAATCTAATTTAAATTAAAGGGATTTTTGGGGCTTAAAATTTTATTTTTATTTTTCCCTTTCTCTCTTGGGGGGGGATCGTTTTTTTTCTTAACTCAAATTTTTTTTTTGAAAACTTGGTTTAATTTTTATGGAAAAATTTAAAAAAATTAATAAAAATAAAATAGAAAAAAAAAAAAAAAGTAAAACAAACAGATTTTTTAATTTCAAACTGAAGCTTCTGGATTGGATTAATAGTTTGATTTCCCTGAACAAATCTCCCGGGCTAAACCCCAAAAATTTTTCCCAAAGTAGTGAAAAGTTAATTATTCAATCATATCAAATCCTTTTCCCTCCCAAAATTTAAAAATTCTGTTTTGACTTTGGGGGGAATATTTACATTAAACAGGCATCAAAATTGGAAGCTAAGTATTCCCCAATAAATCCATTTTTTTATTTTGTGATATTATGAAAAAGGGACTTTTTCCCAAACCTTCCCATTTGGAATTCAACATCATTATTCAAGGAAATTTGGGGTTTTATGTGCACAAATTTAAACCCCCTTTTTTTGGAAAGATGGTGTTTTTTGGGAAAAAATTTAAAATTTTTTGTCTTGGGTTCTGTGAAAGTTACTAAAAGGGGTTAACCCAGTGGGTATTTTTTAAAATTGACAGGATTCCATCCCGGGGACCTGCCTTTCCCCCCTCTGGGCGACTTTATCATCTGGGGGGGGATTTTTCCCTCACTGAGTTCTTTTTTTATCTTAGCATCCAGAAATCATTAGATTTGGTTTTTCTTTTTAGCTCAATAAAAAAAAATTTATAGTAGTTTCTAAATGTGTACATTATATTTTTTTGGGCAATGATTTTTTTCTCCTTTATTTTGGTATTTGGTATTACATTGCAAACTTCTTTCTTGGGGTTTTTGAGCTAAAATCTTTTTAATTTTTTTCCCTGTTCATAAATAAATTCTTGATTTAAAAAAAAAAGGGTTTTTTTCCCGTTTCTTTTGGTTTTAAAAAGGGGGTTTTGAATTTAAATTTTTTTCTAAAGAAAAATACTTGGACACCTAATTTTTTTTTTATAGTAACTTTTTTGCTCTGATACCTTCTTGGGGTTTTAATTTATTTCTTGAAAAAATAAAGAGATGATCTGTCCTCTTAAGGAAACCTTGGGGGTTTCCCCCGAGTGTTCTTGGAGACCTCGGGATGTTTTGTCTCTTAAAAAACGTTTGTTTTTTGGGTATAAATTTTTTTTTATTTTTTCTTGGGAAAAAGGGTTTAAAAACACCATTTGCAAAATAATATTGGGGCATATGAACCCAAAATCAGAGGGGGATGGTCCGGAAATAAAATAATCATACTTTCAGGTTTAATCATAGGCAAAGTTGTTTTTACCGAAAAACCCTTAAATTTTAAGAGGGATTTTTATGAACTGGGGGCCCCATGTATAGACGGGGCATACAAACAAAATTTGGGATAAGAACATTTCCACGTTCCCGCGATGTATAAAACCCCAAACGGCATAAAGCCCCCCCATTTTTATAACTCAAACCCGGGGGGTCCCCAAGGGTTTTCCCCGGTTTTTCAGACTGGGGGACCCAAACGTCAAAAAGTTAAATGTTCCCGTGGGTTTTTCTTTCTTTTTTGGGGCCCATCCCCGACCGGCTTTATAAAAACACTGAAATTTTCCGCATATTTTTTGGGGTTTAAAAACATCGGATTGTAATTAACCTATAATAATATAATGGTCCAAAAACTGGTCAAAAATATTCAAAAACCATAACCAAGGGGTTGTTTCCCTCACTGCCCCCCTTCTTCTTTCAGCTGCTCCCAAAAGGGGGGGTTTCCCCCAGCGGATCATCTTTTTCCATAATTTTCCCCACCCATTCCAGTATTTATAACCTTTTTTCTGGTGTGAATCCCCGGGAGCCGGTGGGAAAAAATTAAACGGTATCAGCTTCAAGCACCGCTGCCTCAGCCATTTTCCCAAAATTTAACTGCTCCCCCTCCCCCCAAACCCTTTAGAGTCTTCCCTGTACTGACCTCGCGGTTCAGAAACAGTTTCTCCAAGAACTCTAAACGTTCCATTAGTCCATCCCGGGACTCCTTTCGACTGTCAATCACCTCACTGTAAACTTGCAATACAGTTTAAAATTGCACAACCTGAGCCACTTTATAAAGGGGGTGTTTTCATATAAATTACGATATCATTTTTTTGATAAAAAACAGCAAAATTTGTTTTATTATATTATACAAAATGAAACTTTAATTTCTTTTTAAAAAAATCTATATTGGTTTAAAAATTAAACATGTGAGGGCACAGTCCTGTAGGCGAGCCACTGGTGCCCGTTCAAGGGGAAATTTTTCCTGCCTCGTGCTTTTATTCTTTCAGGTGCTGGTTTAAAACCCGCAAGGATAGATGGAAAAGAATAATTAAACCCTGAAAAATATTTCAATTTCCTTAAAAGTTTTTAACAATCAGTTTTATAAAACCCCAGATGGAAAAGTCTATTGGGGCTGATTGTATGGCGTTGGGGGTTTTTGGGGAAAAAAAGTAAGGAACCCCGGAATTGGAAGGGTTTGTACATTTGAGGGAAATTTCTACTACAATAAAATATTTTTTTTCAATTCAACCAAACATCTTGGGGGACATGAATAATCACTGCCCATGTTCTCTTGTTTAAAAATGCTTTAACTCCCCATCTTCATGAAAGGGTATCAAATATATATCTCAATATTTTAATTTTTCAAGGGCCTGTTTTCATGAATGTAATGGATTCTATGCCCCGTCGAGAAAAAAGCCCAGGGACAATGATTCCCCCACATAGAGCAAAAATTTAAAAAAAAGTATTTAACCTGTTACCCAATGCAAGGGTTTTAAAAATCCATCCATCATCCCTCTTCGCATCCCGGTTGGGGGGGGGCAGCAACTTAAACAGAGGCCAGACTTCCCTCTCCCGCCACTTCTTCCCCCTCTTAGGAGGGGGGCCAAAGGGGTTCCCCCGGGGCCGGGGCATAGTCCCCCCGGGGTGGCCCCGGGTCTTCCCGGGGCCCCCTCCCGTTTTGGGGTGCCCGGAAAACCTCCCGGGGGGGGTCCAAAGGGATCCGATAATGCCCAGCCACCTCCTCGCTCCCCCTCGGGGGAGGGCAAACGGCTCCCCTGAGCCCCTCCCCGGGTATGACCTCACCCCATCTTTGAAAACCCAGACACCCCGCGGAGAAACTCATTTCAACCCCCTTGTATTTGATCTTTTTTTGGTTACTTTTTCCCTTTCGTGACCATGGGGGAGGGGAAAGGGGGCGGGGTGGCTAGTAAATTGAGGCTTTTTACGGCTCAGCTCCTTTTTTCCCCGGCGGGCGTGCAGAGCCGCATCACTGTGGGGCCCCCACCCCCATCCGCCCTTTGATCTATCCAAATTTTTCCCCCACTGGGAGAAAAAAGGCCCAGATCTTGAACTCCTTCCCATGGGGGGGATCCTCCCCCCCTGGGGGGCCCCCACCCTTTTCCCCGGGGAGGACCATTCCGGGGTTTTTGGGGGCGTTCTTTGGCCCCTTCCCAGCTGCCCCAACCGATCCGGGGCTGAAAATCCGGCCTGGTGGAAAACGGGGAAAAATCATCTGCAAAAGCGGGGAAATCCTGGGGTCCGCAAACGGACCCCTTTTTTGGGTCCCAAATTTTTGTCCCCGGAAAATTTTGGCGGGCCCTTTACAAAAGGGGAGCCCCGGCGGTCCCAAATCTCACTGGAAAGCGGTTCGAAAAAACCCCCCGGCCTCCCCGGGTACTCTGACACCGGGTTTTACAGAACCCGGGCCCCGCTCTTATCGGGGGGGGAAAACCCCTTACTCGGGCACCCCCAGGATTCCCCCAGGACGGGCGAAAACCTTTTCCAAGTCCACAAAAAAAATTTTGAGCCGGTCGGGGGAAACTCCCGCCCCCCTCAGGACTCTGCTAAAGGGGGAAGGCTATCCACTGTTCCCGGGAAGGGGGGAAACCACACTGTTCCTCCTGAATCCGGGGTTGAGCCATCTGGGATCCTCTAGAACCCCGAATGGGGGTTTTTTCCCGGAGGCTGAGAGTTGATTCCTCTTGGGTTTGGGGGACCCCCTGGTCCCCCCCCAGGGGACCCTGCCCCCTCTGCCAATCCAAAGGGACTGTCCCCCCATGTCCATCGGGTTTCAGAGGCGTTCAGCCCAAAACAGTCCCCACAACCTTTCCCGGCCTTAAGGGAAATCGGGCGTATCTCATCACCCCCGGGGCCCCCGCCCCAAGGGTTTTTTACCACCTCGGTGACTTCAGTCCCAGAGATGGGGGGCCCACCTCAAATCCCCAGGCTCTGCTTCCTCTTTGGGAAAGGGATGTTAGTGGGATTGAGGGGTCTTGGAATTTCTCCTGCCACCGACCCCTGGGGTCCCCAGTGGGGGCAGCAGCGCACCATCCCACCATGCTCCGGCTTGCTCCATGTATAGATCTAAACCAGACCTATCCTAAAGTCAATGCCCCCCATTCACTAGTTTAAACAATCCTTGACTAGCCTACACATACACCTCCCCAATACATTGGTGCCCCTCCAGTTCAAATGTAACCAGTCACGGAGCAATAGGTCCCATCTGGTCCAAGAGGAGTCCCGATTCCCCATAAACCTATACCCTTCTACCCTGCACCAAGATTTGAGCCACACATTAAACCTTCTAATCTCCTCAGTCTTATCTGGACTGGTGTGTGGCACAGGCAGAACTTCGGAGAACAACAACAACAACAACAACATTTATTTATATAGCACATTTTCATACAAACAGTAGCTCAAAGTGCTTTACATATTAAAGAATAGAAAAATGAAAGACACAATTATAAAACAAAATAAATCAACATTAACATCGAATAAGAGAAAGGTTCAATGTCCAGGGGACAGAAAAAACAAAAAAACTCCAGGACGGCTGGAGAAAAAATAAAATCTGTAGGGATTCCAGACCATGAGACCGCCCAGTCCCCTCTGGGCATTCTACCTAACATAAATGAAACAGTCCTCTTTGGATTTAGGATTCTCACGGAAGGGCTTGATGATGATGATGATGATGATGATGATGATGGTCACGTAGACTTCTGCCTTTTAATCCGTCCATCATTGTTTGAGCATCATGAAGCTTTGAGTAGGAAAAAGAAACAGAAAAGAGAGTAGGGGTCAGTACCGATTTTAGAGCCACCATGAATAGTTATTTTGAGGAGATTGAACATATAGAGTATCAGGATTAAGTTAAATTACGATTAAAATGAAGTTATAAAAAGGCCATGTTAAAGTAATGTGTTTTCAGCCGTGTTTTAAAGTGCTCTACTGTATCAGCCTGGCGAATTCCTATTGGCAGGCTATTCCAGATTTTAGGTGCATAGCAGCAGAAGGCCGCCTCACCACTTCTTTTAAGTTTTGTTCTTGGAATTCTAAGGAGACACTCATTTGAGGATCTGAGGTTACGATTTGGAATATAACGTGTCAGACATTCCGATATATAAGATGGAGCGAGATTATTTAAGGCTTTATAAACCATAAGCAGAATTTTAAAGTCAATTCTGAATGACACAGGCAACCAGTGTAGTGACATCAAAACTGGAGAAATGTGTTCGGATTTTCTTTTCCCAGTTAGGATTCTAGCAGCTGCATTCTGCACTCGTTGCAAACGATTTATATCTTTTTTGGGTAGTCCTGAGAGGAGTGCATTACAGTAATCTAGTCGACTGAGAACTAATTTCTCAGCATCTTTCAGTGATATAAGCGGTCTAACTTTACTTATGTTTCTTAAGTGAAAAAATGCTGTCCTATTGATCTGATTAATATGTGATTTAAAATTCAGATTACAGTCAACAATCACCCCTAAGCTTTTTACCTCCGTCTTGACTTTTAATCCTAATGTATCCAGTTTATTTCTAATAGCCTCATTGTATCCACTATTGCTGATCACTAAGATTTCAGTTTTCTCTTTATTTAACTTGAGAAAATTACTATTCATCCATTTTGAGATACGAGTCAGACATTCTGTTAGTGAATCAATAGAATCAGGGTCATCAGGAGCTATTGATAAGTACAGCTGTGTGTCATCAGCATAGCTGTGGTAGGTCACGTTGTGTCCTGAGATAATGTGACCTAACGGAAGCATGTAGATTGAGAAGAGCAGCGGACCCAGGATAGAACCTTGTGGAACACCATATCGGATATCATGTGTCTTTGAGATTTGATTACCACAACTAACAAAGAATTTTCTACCTGCCAGGTAGGATTCAAACCAATTTAAGACCCTACCAGAGAGGCCCACCCATTGACTAAGGCGATTTCTAAGAATGTTGTGATCAATGGTGTCAAATGCAGCACTCAGATCTAAGAGGATGAGAAAAGATAAATGGCCTCTGTCTGCATTTACCCGCAAGTCATTTACTACTTTAACGAGTGCAGTTTCTGTGCTGTGATTTGTTCTAAAACCTGACTGAAATTTATCAAGAATAGCTTGTTTATTTAGGTGGTCATTTAACTGCATAATGACTGCCTTCTCCAGAACTTTACTTAAGAAAGGCAGGTTAGAGATGGGTCTAAAATGTTCAAGAGCTGAGGGGTCGAGATTATGTTTCTTAAGTAGGGGTTTAACTACAGCAGTCTTAAGACAGTCTGGGAAGACCCCAGTATCCAGTGACGAATTTACTATGTCAAGAACATTATCAATTAGCACGCCTGATACTTCTTTGAAAAACCTTGTTGGTATCGGGTCAAGGACGCAGGTGGAGGGTTTTAATTGAGAGATTATTTTCTTTAAATAAGACTACCTTGACAGTTCTGCTCCTTCGCTTGGCACCTAAATCTTTGAATTTGAATCACAGAACTGACAGACTACCCTTATGATGAGACTAACCAATCTCTCTCATTCTTTCCTTGGGCATGAAGCGGAAGCAGTAGCAGAAAATGGCCAACAGTGAGATGAATCGCGTTGCTGTCGTCTTAGAAGAATTCCTGGCTCTCGACAAAGAGATCCAGAAACTCCTGTCCAGACGAAAATACCTTAGGAATTTGAAGGCTCGGTTGCTGGAAACACCATCCTTTCCATCTGAAATCAACTTAACATGGCGGGTTTCAGTAACATCAACTCCACGTTGTGCCGTTCACTTCCAAGGACAAGTAAGCTTCACCCCCATGCCTCCCGCGTGTTTCAGCAATGCAGGCGGGGGTCAAGGCTAGAACACCTCCATCAGCACAGGTGAGCATCTCGACCCAGAACTGGTTCGACCCTCTTCATGTCCCCAGTTTGCCTTCAACCTTGGGTGATGTAATCGTAATGGGTAATTCGATTGTAAGAAATCTCAATATTACATGACCTAATCGGAAATCTTTTGTTTCTTGTTTTCCCCATGCTTGTGTCCGAGATGTGATGAGATGTGTGCCAACAGTCTACGAGAAGCACAAGAACAGGACAGTGGGATCCATTATATTACACGCCGGCATGAACGACGTGAGGCACCGACAGTCAGAAATTCTCAAAGGCTGACTTTGCGGCACTAGTTAACGACACAAAGGAGAGGACCCCATCGGCAAGGATGTTCATCTCGGTCCACTACCTCTCGTTAGGCGATCAAGCGAATACTAAAGTGGTCTGCTGGGATTAAACAACTGGATGAAAGGCTTCTGCGAGAATCAAGACATCGGGTTCATCGACAACTGGGACCTCTTCTGGGAAAGGCAGCGTTTCTTCAAGCGAGATGGCCTACATCAGAATAGATCAGGTGCCCGGGTCCTCTCCGAAAATATCGCTAAGATAATTCATCTCTCTTAACTGCCTATTTCTACTCTAAACCCCTTCTGTAAAGCTAATGTTTGCTTGGACATGATAATTGCTTAACAGAGTCTTCTGTAAAAGTGCACAACATTAATACTCTAATAACCAATCTAAATGCATGTAAAAAATCTAGGCAGTGCGGCAAAAAAACTAATAATTTAATTACAATTACTACTTTAGATGAACAACGTATTAAAACTATAAAAACAGATTATAGATTAAATAAAATATACACGCTGAGCAGCGCTAACAAAATAACAGTTTATGTTCCAAACACCAATAATGCACATAGAATTCAGCTCTGCTCCTCTGAAACATTAAATATGGCACTATTAAATGTTAGAGCATTAACTAGAAAGGCGTTTTTTATCAACAATCTTATTAGTAATAGAAAAATTGTGAAACGTGGCTTAGCTCAGACGGCATGGCGGTTTGAATCAAATCTGCGCTACCAAATTACATTTTTACTTGTGCGGATCGCCAAGGAAAGAAAGCGTCGGCTTGGCAAATATTTACTCGACCGGTTAAAGTGTAAAGATGTCAGTTTTGGTAAATTCAAGTCATTTCAGTATCTCGCCATTATTATTCATGGAGATTCTCACTTTCTAGTATTATCCGTGTATAGACCTCCTAAATTTAATGCATCTTTCTTTCAGGAATTCTCAGACTTAATGTCAATTTTAATTATGAACTATGACACACTCTTCATAGTTGGCGACTTTAATTTTCATATAGATAATCAGTGTGATCAAAAAGTAAAAGAATTCATGAACCTCCTGGACGCTTTTGATTTGAGACAGCTCGTTAATCAACCTACACATAAAGCAGGTCATACGTTAGACTTAGTAATTACTAAAGGACTGAAAGTTTAGTAAAGCAGGTCATTGATATTGGTCTATCAGACCATTTTCTTTTACTATTTAATATAGAAATAATGATAGAAAACATTCATGAGAAGCATATTGTTAAAAAAAACCTTCTTTGATTCATCAGCAGCTTTAAAACTTACAAACATTCTAAGCAATCAGTCCATTTATAGTGCCAACTATAATAGCGAGGATAATGTAAATAGTAAGGTGGAAACATTTAATACTAAATTGAGAGCTGCTGTTGACATAGTTGCACCTGAAAAGACAGTTAAAAATCTTCTAGCATTGTTATACCATGGAAGACCCAAAGAGTGTCTGATTTAATGAGAACATGCTGTAGAGCTGAGCGTAAATGTAGGAAGACTAAACTATCTACTATGAAATATTAAAAGTTAAAATAACAGAATACAATAACACAGTCCGTCTTGAGAGGCTGCTATTTCTCTAAGATTATAAATAACAATGCTAGTAATCCCAGAGTCTTATTCTCCATAATTGATCGTCTGCTAAACCAGGTAACTCAAAGGAATGCCTCCAAAATACTTCAAGTGAAACTTGTGAGGGTATTGCTGTATTTTCAATCAAAAATGAATGATATTAGAAATAATACAGTATACCTCCGAAACACTGCAGATCCTCCTAAGCCCCAGTACTCCGTTATAAACAAATTAAATTCTTTCACCAGGATAGATTTACCTGATTTACATAGAATTTCTCAACTAAGTCCCTCCACCTGCGTCCTTGAGCCAATTCCAGCAAGTTTTTTCAAAGAAGTATCGAGTGTGCTAATTGATAATATTCTTGACATTGTAAACTCGTCATTAGATATGGGGGTCTTCCCATACAGTCTTAAGACTCCTGTAGTTAAACCCCTACTCAAGAAAAATAATCTTGACCCCTCTGCTTTTGAAAATTTTAGACCCATCTCTAACCTTCACTTCTTAAGTAAAATTCTAGAGAAGGCAGTCATTATGCAGTTAAATGACCACCTCAATAAACATGCTATCCGATATGATATGATATCCGATATGGTGTTCCACAAGGCTCTATCCTGGGTCCGCTGCTCTTCTCAATCTACATGCTTCCGTTAGGTCAGATTATCTCAGGGCACAACGTGAGCTACCACAGCTATGCTGATGACACACAGCTGTACTTATCAATAGCACCTGATGACTCCGACTCTTTCGATACACTAACACAATGTCTTACTTGTATTTCTATATGGATGAATAGTAATTTTCTAAAACTAAATAAAGAGATAACTGAAATTTTAGTAATTGGAAATAATGGATTCAATGAGGTTATCAGAAATAAACAAAATGCACTAGGATTAAAAGTTAAGACGAAGTAAAAATTTAGGGG
Source organism: Polypterus senegalus (assembly GCF_016835505.1). Lineage (NCBI taxonomy): Eukaryota > Metazoa > Chordata > Cladistia > Polypteriformes > Polypteridae > Polypterus > Polypterus senegalus. The sequence goes on from NW_024382310.1 coordinate 32,672, forward strand.
TAACCGTTGACTGTAATCTGAATTTTAAATCGCATATTCATCAGACCACTAGGACAGCATTTTTTCACTTTAGAAACACAGCAAAAGTTAGACCTCTTATATCATTGAAAGATGCTGAGAAATTAATCCATGCTTTTGTTTTAAATCGACTAGATTACTGTAACGCACTCCTCTCAGGATTACCCAAAAAAGACATAAATCATTTGCAACGAGTGCAGAATGCAGCTGCTAGAATCCTAACTGGGAAAAGAAAATCCGAACACATTTCTCCAGTTTTGATGTCACTACACTGGTTGCCTGTGTCATTCAGGATTGACTTTAAAATACTGCTTATGGTTTATAAAGCCTTAAATAATCTGCTCCATCTTATATATCAGAATGTCTGACACGTTATATTCCAAATCGTAACCTTAGATCCTCAAATGAGTGTCTCCTTAGAATTCCAAAAGCTAAACTTAAAAGAAGTGGTGAGGCGGCCTTCTGCTGTTATGCACCTAAAATCTGGAATAGCCTGCCAATAGGAATTCGCCAGGCTAATACAGTAGAGCACTTTAAAACACTGCTGAAAACAAATTAGTTTAACATGGCCTTCTCATAACTTCACTTTAACTTAATCCTGATACTCTGTATATTTAATTCATTATAATAATTATTCATGGTGGCTCTAAAATCCGTACTGACCCCTACTCTCTCTTCTGTTTCTTTCCCGGTCTTCTGTGGTGGTGACCTGCACCACCACCACCTAATCAAAGCATCATGATGTTTCTACATTGATGGATTTAAAGACAGAAGTCCACATGACCATCATCATCAGGTCCTTCCATGAAAACCCTAAATACAAAGAGGACTGTTTGACTTATGTTAGGTAGATTGCCCAGAGGGGACTGGGCAGTCTCTTGGTCTGGAACCCCTACAGATTTTATTTTTTTTCTCCAGCCTTTGGAGTTTTTTTTTTGTTTTTTCTGTTTACCCTGGCCATTGGATCTTACTTATTCTATGTTAATTAATGTTGACTTGTTTATTTTTTATTGTGTCTTCTATTTTTCTATTCATTTTGTAAAGCACTTGGAGCTACATTTTTTTGTATGAATATGTGCTATATAAATAAATGTTGATTGATTGTTGATGCTATTCTTGATAAGTTTCAGAGGAGTTTTACAACAAATCACAGCACAGAAACTGCACTCGTTAAAGTAGTAAATGACTTGCCGCTAAATGCAGACAGAGGCCATTTATCTGTTCTCATCCTCCTCGATCTGAGTGCTGCATTTGACACCATTGATCACAACATTCTTAGAAATCACCTTAGGCAATGGGTGGGCCTCTCTGGCAGTGTCTTAAATTAGTTTGAATCCTACCTGACAGGGAGAAAATTCTTTGTTAGTTGTGGTAATCAAATCTCAAAGACACATGATATTCTATATGGTGTTCCACAAGGCTTTATCCTGGGTCCGCTGCTCTTCTCAATCTACATGCTTCCGTTAGGTCAGATTATCTCGAGGCACTACGTGAGTTACCACAGCTATGCTGATGACACACAGCTGTATTTATCAATAGCACCTGATGACCCAGATGCTGTTAATTCACTAACACAATGTCTTACTTGTGTTTCTAATTAGATGAAAAATAATTTTCTCAAGCTAAATAAAGAGAAAACAGAAATTTTAGTGATTGGCAATAATGGAGACAACGAGATTATTAGAAATAAGCTTGATGCATTAGGATTAAAAGTCAAGATGGAGGTTAAGAACTTAGGGGTAACTGTTGAATGTAACCTAAATTTGAAATTGTATATTAATCAGACCACTAGGACCGCATATTTTCACTTAAGAAACACAGCAAAGTTAGAACTCTTATATCACTGAAAGTGTTTTCAGTCGCCTAGATTACTGTAACGCACTCCTCTCAGGACTTCCCAAAAAAGACATAAATCGTTTGCAACGAGTGCAGAATGGAGCTGCTAGAATCCTAACTAGGAAAAGAAAATCCGGACACATTTCTCCAGTTTTAATGTCACTACACTGGTTACCTGTGTCATTCAGGATTGACTTTGAAATACTGCTTATGGTTTATAAAGCCTTAAATAATCTCACCCCATCTTATATATCTGAGTGTCTGACACCTTATATTCCAAATCGTAACCTCAGATCCGCAAATGAGTGTCTCCTTATAATTCCAAAAGCTAAACTTAAAAGAAGTGGTGAGGGAGGCCTTCTGCTGTTATGCAACTAAAATCTGGAATAGCCTGCCAATAGGAATTCGCCAGGCAAATACAGTAGAGCACTTTAAAACACTGCTGAAAACACATTACTTTAACATGGCCTTCTCCTAACTTCACTTTAACTTAATTCTGATACTCTGTATATTTAATTCATTATAATAACTATTCATGGTGGCTCTAAAATCCGTACTGACCCCTACTCTCTCTTCTGTTTCTTTCCCGGTCTTCTGTGGTGGTGACCTGCACCACCACCACCTAATCAAAGCATCATGATGTTTCTACATTGATGAATTTAAAGACAGAAGTCCACATGACCATCATCATCAAGTCCTTCCAAGAGAACCCTAACTACAAAGAGGACTGATCATTTATCAGAGGGGACTGGGCGTGTGGTCTCGTGGCCTGCAACCCCTGCAGATTGTATTTTTTCTCTCCAGCCGTCTGGCATTTTTTTTTTTTTGTTGTTGTTTTTTCTGTCCTCCCTGGCCATCAGACCTTACTCTTATTTTGTGTTAATTAGTATTGTCTTATTCTAATTTTTGCTTTGTCTTTTATTTCTCATTTCTTCATCATGAAAGCACTTTGAGCAACATTATTTTGTATGAAAATGTGCTATACAAATAAATGTTGTTGTTTGTGTTATATATGTCATTTGTTCCCACATGGAAAATGACAACTGGATCCTCCCCCACTCTGGTCAAGAGCCTATCCACCCTTTTCAGGGAGGTCTCCCACCTGTGCAACCGGAAGGCAACACACCGTGTGACTCTCTCTCTCTGGAGCACACCTGCGCTTCAATCCACTTAACGATTGAGTCCCCAACTATCACTACCTCTCTCTTTTTGGGAACTGGTTTTGAGGTGGCCTGTTTTGGCTCCTCATCCCTGCCTACCACCTCAGAATCATTAGAGACACCGTCCAGCTCCGCTAGTACATGATAACGGTTAGACACTGCTAATTCTGGGGTTGATGCCCCCAGACAGTGTGCACCCTTTACCTTACGCCTTGTGACTGTGACCTACCTATTCCTACCTGTCTGGTCTGGAATCTCCTCCCGCCACCTTGGGGGTGCACACTATCTCTAAATGACACCTGGGCCAAGTCTGCCAATTCTCTACTACAACGCAGGTCAGCCAACTCCTCCTCCAGTTCAGCGACCCTGAACTCGAGGTGCTGGATCAGCTGGCATCTCCTGCAGATGTAGCCCTCATTGACAACTGGCTCTTCTAAACCATCATCTAAAAAGTCCAACATCCAACAGGACTTGCATTGCACTGGCCTCTTTATTAAAATTTGATGTGGGATTAGTAAACTGCCTTAACTTTTTTTTTCTTAAAATTAAATGATTTAACTTAAATGGTAATATTAAGAACTGCTAGAGCTATTTTACACCTTCTGTCCCCTTAAGCTCCTGTACTGTTCTCCCTCTCAGCTTCCTGCTATTTGTCTTTCTATGAGGTTAACTTTACTTTTCTCTATCTCTTCTCCTAACTTTGCGCTCCTCTTACTTAACTGTTCTACCTGTGGACCACTAAGTACCGTTCAATCTAAACTACACAAATAAAGTAAACTTTACTATCTTATTTGCTCCTACAGCCTCTTGTGCCTGATCTGTGTCTTAACAATGGCTGCTGACCTGTGCACTGCCGCCAAAGTACATTATCCATCCATCCATTATACAACCTGATATATCCTAATTACAGGGTCACGGGAGTCTCCTGGAGCCAATCCCAGCCAACACAGGGCGCAAGGCAGGAAACAAACCCTGGGCAGGGCGCCAGTCCTCCGCAGCAAAGTACATTATGATAGTAAAAAAACAGAAAGACTAATAATACCAAAATATATTTAATTGATCATTTCAAGACACTCATGGACACATTTCAAATCTAAACCATTAAGTACATCCCCGTAGATGGTGCCCTTACTGCTGGTAATACTCAGTGTGAATGTGCACATTGCTCTCCCTTTCTCTTTATCAATATTTCATGTAATAAAACTTTAAACACTCTGACACGCAGTATAGAGGTGTGCAATGTTTAACCAGATTATAAAAAGTTTAAGTTACTAAATAATCTTTTATGCTTTTCTCACAACACATATCTGTTCTAATTTTGTATATTTGCAATTTTTTGTGTCATTTTGTAGCTCCGTTTTCACCATATACAGTGGTGCTTGAAAGTTTGTGAACTCTTTAGAATTTTCTGTTTCTGCATAAATATGACCTGAAACATCATCAGAATTTCACTTGAGTCCATAAAGTAGATAAAGAGAAACCAGTTAAACAAATGAGACAAAAATATTATACTTGGTCATTTATTTATTGAGGAAAATGATTGAATATTACATATTTGTGAGTGGCAAAAGTATGTGAACCTCTAGGATTATCAGTTAATTTGAAGGTGAAATTCGAGTCCGGTGTTTTCAATCAATGGGATCACCATCAGGTGTGAGTGGGCACCCTGTGTTATTTAAAGAACAGGATCTATCAAAGTCTGCTCTTCACAACACATGTTTGTGGAAGTGTATCATGGCACGAACAAAGGAGATTTCTGAGGACCTCACAAAAAGAGTTGTTGATGGTCATCAGGCTGGAAAAGGTTACAAAACCATCTCTAAAGAGTTTGGACTCCACCAATCCACAGTCAGAAGGAAATTCAAGACCATTGTTACCCTCCCCAGGAGCGGTCGACCAACAAAGATCACTCCAAGAGCAAGGCATGTAATAGTCAGCGAGGTCACAAAGGACCCCAGTGTAACTTCTATGCAACTGAAGGCCTGTCTCACATTGGCTAATGTTCATGTTCATGAGTCCACCATCAGGAGAACACTGAACAACAATGGTGTGCATGGCAGGGTTGCAAGGAGAAAGCAACTGCTCTCCAAAAAAACCATTGCTGCTGGTCTGCAGTTTGCTAAAGATCACGTGGACAAACCAGAAGGCTATTAGAAGAATGTTTTGTAGACGGATGAGACCAAAATAGAACTTTATGGTTTAAATGAAAAGCGTTATGTTTGGAGAAAGGAAAACACTGCATTCCAGCATAAGAACCTTATCCCATCTGTGAAACATGGTGGTGGTAGTATCATGGTTTGAGCCTGTTTTGCTACATCTGGGCCAGGACGACTTGCCTTCATTGATGGAACAATGAATTCTGAATTATCAGAGAATTCTAAAGTAAAATGTCAGGACATCTGTCCATGAACTGAATCTCAAGAGAAGGTGGGTCATGCAGCAAGACAACGACTGAAAGCACACAAGTCGTTCTACCAAAGAATGGTTAAAGAAGAATAAAGTGAATGTTTTGGAATGGCCAAGTCAAAGTCCTGACCTTAATCCAATCGAAATGTTGTGGAAAGACCTGAAGCGAGCAGTTCATGTGAGGAAACCCACCAACATCCCAGAGTTGAAGCTGTTCTGTACCGAGGAATGGGCTCAAATTCCTCCATGCCAGTGTGCAGGAATGATCAAAAGTTACCGGAAACGTTTAGTTGCAGTTATTGAGGGTCACACCAGATACTGAAAGCAAAGGTTCATATACTTTTGCCACTCACAAATATGTAATATTCGATCATTTTCCCTAATAAATGACCAAGTATAATATTTTTGTCTCATTTGTTTAACTGGTTTCTCTTTATCTACTTTTAGGACTTGAGTGAAAATTTGATGATGTTTTAGGTCATATTTATGCAGAAATATAGAAAATTCTAAAGGGTTCACAAACTTTCAAGCACCACTGTGCATATCTAGGAGTTCTGAACATTGACAAATACAAAATAAAATTCATTTTTCGTTGTATGTCAATTTGAAAAAATAGGAAATATTTATTATTTTTCTTTAGTGCCATTTTATTGTACCTTGGATTCTGCCATTTTGTGCAGTTTTACCACTTTTTGTCATACTTTTTTGCTATGCTTATGACGAACCACCTGGGGATTACAAATTAGGACCCAAGCACAACGTGTACTAACTGATACCTCAGCACCACTTTAGTTCAAATGGAACTGAGCAGTGTCAGGTTTGTTACAGTGGCTGAAGTGCCAAAATAAGTTTTCCCTGGAAGTTGGAGGACTTGCTTGCAAGGCTGGATGCAGGTTAACTTGCTGTATTGCAAAGGGCTTCTTTTTCTTCTTCACACTGTCTGACAATAATGACATTGCATTATAAAAACACTGGTGTTCCACCATGTATATGCTGAAGACATTTGCTGAATGAACAGTAATCCCACACAAATCTGCTGGCTGAGTGCTCATTGAATGTGCAGATGATCTGAAGGGCATGTAGTCAACAAAGAGCATCCTGATGTATGAGTCTTTGTTCACCAGATTGGAGAGGTGGACCTGTTGGGCCGGTAGGTATACTACAGGGGGTCCAGAGTGTCCGGTATTCTGCCCTGAATGTGGGCCAGCACCACTCTCTCAAAACACTTCATGATGATTGGAGTGAGTGCTATAGTCATTCAGGCAGGTGGGTGGGATTTTTTAGCAAGGGGGACGGTGATTGTAGTCTTAAAGCAGGACAGGAACGATGTGCTGACTGAGGGTCAGGTTGAAGATGGAGCAGAGAACATCAGCCAGCTCATTGGCACATGCTTTGAGAGCCTGCGAGTCCAGCTGCCTTACGGGGGTTGATCTTCCTTAGTGTTTTGTGAACCTGACCTGAAGAGACCATTGGGGGAGGGGAATACTCCTCAGGATTTGTATATCCCAAGACAGCTCATGTTACAGGGAGGTAGAAATCCCTGCATCATTTTCCATGGTGCATTTGAGTTCTCTCTGTGTCAAGCAGCACTCAGTTTACACACAAAGCAGAGCCATCTGCTTGCCCTTGATATGGACGTCCAACCATCTCACACAAACTTCTTTTATATTTTACAAACAATTCTTCTGAGTTAATTAGTGTAGTAAAGACACAAATGAAGGCAAACGGTTTAACACTAGAATTACCAGAGCCTACGAAAAAACTCGTAATTCCGTCCCACCTTAAATCGCTTCTTAAATCTCTTCACACCTCTCCGCCAACGTCCTTTGTCCTCTAAATGTGCTGATAAAGAGAAGCTAGGAGCAGCCGGCTATTCCATCCCCCCACCAATTTAGAACGTGCACGAACTTCTCTCAGCTCAGGCCTTGATTGAGTATCTGGGAGTGAAGTGGAGTTTTAGAGTGGAAGTAATAGATCGTTGTTTGGAACACACGCATTTCATGTCTGTTCCGTTTCTACAGTAATCTGTGTAAACACATTGTTAAAACAGAAACATGTTTTATATTTTAGTAGTTTAGAAGGAAAATATTTTATTGGCATAAGAGAATAGCAAATTAGCCTATAAAGTCATAAAAAGTAATTAAAAGCTTCTAAAACATTAGATTAAGCATAAATCAGAATATTGAAGCAAATACGATAGGTTTAGCAAATATTTAACTAAAAATCAGTTATATTGCATTATTTTATAGGCTTACATTAAAACTTCCAAAGTAAAGAAAAGAACAGCTAATTGATACACCGAGACCAGTTTTGGACAGGATAAGAGTTTGAGAACACCTGTGATTCAAGGCTAGGAAGAGATAACATACAGAAGAGGCCTCTAAGAGCAGCTGGATTGCTGAACCAGCAGAAAGACTTTTACTGTAGGCAGGGTCACGCTGACCTAATGCATGAAGAGAAAATCTTAGTAAATGGCTTAGCATTAGCAAAATATTATAAGAATATATTAGCAATTAACTTTAGTGTAGAAATTAAGACAAATCAAGCATACCAAGCAATGATTAAATGAAAGCACATACTAAACTTCTTTTAATTAAAGCTTAAAAGCTTCAGGTTACTATTGTAAAAAGTTTGGAAGGCTTAAGAGAAGAAAACCCATATATGGATTTGAAGCCTTGGCCAGTTAGAGAAAATGGGAACAGAATAGAAAGATAACACATTCCATAAGGGGGCCAGTAATTGAACTAGTAAGGAGATAATAAGGGTTCCCATTTAACTCTTTTAGGGCGGATGTCGACTTTTGTCGACAGGAGGGTTGAGGCGAATGTCGACTAAAGTCGACATCCAGGGATAGAGGGCGATAATCAGCTGTTAATGGCGACAAATCTCACTGTCACGTCACAGGCATTCCCTCTGTGCTTAGAGGAATGCTAGACTCATTGACTCGGCAACTAATCCTAGCGTGTGCGTGAGTTGCGAAATGTAAACAATGGCAAGATGGCATTGACATGTGACAAGGGAGCGAAGTGAGTGCAGAAAAGAAAACACTCGGCAGACAATGTTTTGCGCATTATCGCGGAGTCGGACTCTGATTTTTCAGAATCGGATTTTATTGACAGTGATCAGGAGATCGAGCAAGAGAGTGAGAAGCCGGCATCAGCTGATTAAACACCAGCCGATGCCGCACAAGCGGATCTGCTGCCAGTTGAGCGCTTCGCGCAGCCGATGCATCTACGGCAAGGTTCGCGTTGGATAAATACACAGACATTGATCCGTTGAGTGCCGATCTGGCTGCTGGACTTCACAAGACGGCATGGCTTGCTGTTGGACACGACAGATCATCAGCTGCTGTACTTCAGGCTGCTCTCTCCTGATGCTGCTATTCAGCTACCGTCAGATGAGATAAACAGGTAGGCAGAGAAAGTTTTTGAATCGCGGGCTGCGTTTGCATCGCATTCTCATTTTTCAAAGTGTAAACCCACAACAAAAGACGAGATGAAGCGTGCTGTGGTATTACAAATAGAGATGGGGCAGAACTGGTGATATAACTTCAGGGAGCATTGGTCCAAACGTGCTTTGTCCCCTGGTGGCTTTCGACAGGTTATGCAGCATGGTGATAGGTACGTGCTGCTGCAAAGACAGTGCATGCAAGACAGTAACATTTGTCAAAAGTAAATATTTTTGTTGATTTGATATGTTACACAATTGCTTTGTGTTCTTTTTAAAAATGTCAGTTTTTGGAAAAATATTCAGCCCTGGGAGATAAGAAAAAAAAAAAAATTAGCCCTAAAAGAGTTAAACTCAAAGTCTGGTTAGAAGGGAGTAAAAGGAAGTAAAAGGGAGTCAGAGGATGTAAGCAAACAAGCTCATTAGAGCAAGGTCAGAAAAGATAGGAAATTACATAGTAAACCCCAAAAATGGTGAAGAGGAAGCCTTCCACCCAGTCTTAGACCAATCAGAATAAGCCGAGCTGACACCAAGCGGAATAATGAACAATGAAGCCAGGTGCAGAATGGGCTGATTGAATGAGCCAAAATGATAAGAAAATGTTATAAAAACTTTAATGATTTTTGCTCAATCTCATTCGGCCGTATTGGGTTCAGTCCGTGTTGTTGATTTATTGCAATAAAGCCTTAAAACTCTGTCTGTCTATCTTGAGTCCTAATAGCCTTTATTTTTAGGTAAAAAGCCTTCTGATGATGAATTTTTTGCCACGACAGTAGTAGATGACAAAATGTATTGCAACTACCTCAGTGGTTCAATAGAATCAGTTGCCGTTTGGGAGTCAGAAGGTCACGAGTTCGATCCTGCGCCACTCCGTTTTGAGAAGTAAACTGCTCTTAGTCTTACTGTTTCAGAATAAAAGTATACATTTGATTTCGGTCTGTAACAGCCGGTGTAATTTATGATCCTTGTAAAGGTTAGCTTTTTTTTTTTTTTAATTCACTTTTCATTCCCTCAGTCGCGTTCAGAATCAATCCATACAATCCCATCTGACACGGCTGTTTTCACTAAAGACGCGCTATAGCTCTGCAGTGTACCACGATGCATACTAACGCTGACACACAAACGCTGACGAAGCTGCCTTCTTCGTATCTCACCGTCACTTGATTTACTTTTTATTCAGTTTTATTGAGTGTTCCTGCCAGTCCCCGCATGTTGCTGTATGCTGTTTCTTTTGTACTCCAGGACATGCAGAGGAAAGAATTCTCTTTTTATACCAAGGCTTGCTTTTTTCTTTTCTTTCTATAAAGCAACTTAAAATGCCTTTTCTTAATAATTCAAACTTTTATCATAGTGAATATCAAAAAAACACCTTCAGCCTTTAAGCATAAGCTTCAAAGAATGTGAGACTCAGCACAGATCCAGCAAATCATAAAGATGAGTTCCTTTAAATAGTGCAACTGCATCACACTCTAGGAGCTCCTCGAACCAGGGTTCAAGTTCAACTCCTACAATGTAACAATCAATACCACACAATAAAACACATCAATAATCCATGAAGACGTAAAGCAAGCGCTGAGAATCAAAAGGCATTTAAGCGACTGACCATTCAATGTGTCCATGCAGAGTCTTCTCGTGTTCTCCTCGTGGCCTGTGATGGATGAGCACCCAGTGCTTTGGTGGAGGTTTGGGGCTCTGGATTGTCCACTCCATGTCTGCTTATGTGAACCTGAGAAGAGAAAATGTTCCTGTGTGGTTATGGAAACAGCGAGCAGCAGAAATATTTGTGAAATAACATGATACGTTTTTGTAAAATCAAACAATCAATTTATGAGAACATGTTTATTTCTTTATTTTTTCATGTGAGGTATGAGTACACCAGTAAACATGACCAATAAATTGTGTTTTGAGGTATTATGGTCTGCACTTGTATAAGATGATTCCTGACGGACTCTCAACTCCTTTATTTCTGCTCTGCTCAGCTGATGCTTTACTTCTTCCTCTTTAAGAGTTGCCCCCTCATTTCAGACGCCCTTGTGTGTTTATTCAGGAGGTATTATGATGTGGTGGTCCGCACTTCTGCCCTTTTGATTTAGTGTTCTTGTTCCAGTCCTTCTCCCGGTCACTGCCGGTGTTGAATCTCCATGTTCTCTCTTTGCATGTGTGGCTTTTAATCTTCAGGATGGCAGAAGATTTTTATTATCGCATAGGGAAAATTGTGATTAGCAGGAATGTGTGACACGTAGGACATTGTTAAATAGGGACAAGAAAATAATAAAAGAGACCACACATGACAGCCATTGTTTTAATCAGCACACAGACCATAAGATAATTCTTGAACAATAATAATGACAATAATAATTCAGAACTCCGCAAGACTCCTGCAGCTCTTAAAATTCAGAAGGCTGATAGCTCTCAGATAAAAGAGGGCTTGAGACCCAAAATTAGAAGCTTAATGGCCACTTCTTTACCACTTGTTTGTGATGGCGGTCAGCAGGCCCCTATGTTCACTGCTCAGTTTTTGTTATTTATAGTAAGATTCACTAAACAACATTCATCCATCCTTCTTTTTATCCCAGTAATACACAGCAGGGTCACAGGCAGGGGCCAACTGAGGGTGTCCCCATTCAGAAGTCACCCCCTCCCTGAAACACTTCAAATTGATTTCTATTAATCAATCAGTTGTGACTCAGTGGAGCCACACACCTTCAAGTGGTTCCTGTCCCCCAAAGCTCATATTGATCAGCAGTGAATCGAGCCTCACTAAACTTTAAGTGGGACAGCACCGGAAACTCCACAAAAAACTTTTACAATTTGCCAACCCAGTTGTACCCGGAAATTTTCCATTACTGGCTTTGCCTCTGGTCATGGGGTAGCTGATTTCAATCCTAGCAAGCATTGGGCACAAAGCAAGAATAATCCCTGGACTGGGTGAACACTCATACACACACACATACACACACTATGGCCAGTTTAGCATCACTAGTCCATCTAACCTGCGCATCTTAGGGCCAAAACAAGAGCACCCTGAAGACACCCATGAGGACACGGAGAGAACCTGCAAACTCCACACGGGAAGGGTCTGGGATGTGAACCTTAGCCTTTATGTAACAAGGCAGCAGCGTTACCACTACACCACTGTGCCACCCGGTGAGACAATCTATGAAGAAAGTGACAGCTGTTTAAATAAAAGACTTACCATATAAAAAGTGCCATTATATTTTTTACTTTTTTAAAATACTCAAGTCTCCTTAGATAGAACATGTGCTTTTATTCCTTCTTAGAGGTTTATTCAGCATTCCTCCTAAATATTTGCAGTGCTTTTTGAGAGAGGTGGACCAAGTGAACATCTAAGAGGTGACCTCCATTTCCTTCAGACGTGCGTGCGACGTTAATCGAGCTCTGTAAGTCGCACTGTTTCATTGAAGGACACGTGTGGGGCAGACTGACTGGCAGGATGACCCCTAACTTGTTGCTGCATCCAAACCGTGCCATCTTTCGTGCAGCTGCGTTGTTCTTATATGTGAGTGGACGTTTCTTGTGGTGAAGGCTTCTCTTGTCTTTCTCTGATGTAGAACCCTCATCATCATGTGAGTTCACCTCTGTTCTAACACGTCTTTACTGTATGTGAAAACAGCAGTGTCAGATCAGGGCGAGTGTGAACACGACTGAGAGAATAAAAGTGAATAATGAAACAAAGCGGCAACTTTAACAAGTACCATAAATTTACAGCGGCTGTTACAGACTCAAATCAAATATATGTTTTTATTTTATAATAGTAAGATATAAATTAAATTAATTAAAAAAAAGAATAAATTGGTATTAGTGGGCGCCTTTCAAAAAAACGTTAGGGGGCACAATTAAAACTGTTATAAAAAGTCGGGTCGCAAATACTTAAAGGTTGAGAAAGGCTGCCCTAACCTGATTTCTTTTTCTTTCATATATTCTTGAATAAAAGTGCACTTGTTTTGTTATACCTTTTGTGAAAGTGTTTATTTGATATTTGGACTTCAGTCTTCACAAATTATACTCTTCATGTCTACATTTTGTCATTATTAGTATAACATGAAGAAAGTTTCTGTTTTAGTTATGTTTTCAACAATTACTGCCTCGCATTTCCTGTCATCCTACATTTACCCAGATCGTTATAGACATGGAACACAAATAAAATGTACGTATTCCAAATAACGATATATTATTTACACTATACAACTCCAGGAATCTCACATCCAGATAAAGAGACTTGTGCTGGGAGAGCTTCATCTTCATCAAGGGGGAGGATGGGATAGCAGGCTGCTTGCTGCTTGTGGTGATCGACACATTTGCAAAGCAAAAGACGCTAATGGAGAGGAGTGAAGGAATTTAAGGTGGGCTTAAAAAAAAAGTTTTTTTGTAGGCTTCAGTGATTCTAGTGTTAATTAAATGTGGCTGAAAGCTCAAGCATTTGAGAGTTGCCTCATCATAAGAGGAACCATCAACGTAATTGCCAAGGTTAAAATTAAAGTAAATGAGTAATGAACACCCCTTTAAAAATCAGGACAAACTACTGAGAAAACCCAAACAACCCTAATGTGAAATGCTGTTAAGATCAATTGGAAAACCCTCAGGACACCATGTTAACGAAGCCATGTTTAGAATAATGGAAGAATCGACATGCTTACGAAGATACTGGTGGCTCTAGTCGACTGTTAAAATGGTAGAATTCTGCAAATTAAGAGTCACATGACATGATGTATTAGATAAGGTAACAGGAAAGTATAAAAGGGAATCATTTTTTTTTTTGATTGCTCACTCCATGGACTGAGACATTTGTGCATATCTATGTGGAAAAAAAAGCACTGTCCTGCCTTTTCTTCCGGACTCATAAATGACTGTTTTAGATAGAGATAGATAGATAGGTAGAGCTGCTGGAAAGGCTGCCACTCAGATGCGGCGCCGGAAATATGTGTTTTGAAAACAGAGGAAAGTTTTTTCCACTACACGGTCCATCCACACTGGTTTCATTCCTTGTGCCCAGTGCTGCCAGAATCGGGTCCACATCCCACCAGTGTAGTTTCTGACCTTGTGTCCAAACCCACTGAGATTGCAAATGGCTGCATGTATTTAGGATTTTGATAGTGTGTAACAAATTAAACCTAATAAAGAGGTAATCCGTTTATGACTGACAAAAGACGAAAAGAAAAAAAAAATATTTTCCTGAAAGTGTTGTACAAACCACAGTGCACGTGATGGTTTATTACTTTTTATAAAGGTACAAGTTGTTGATGCTGTTTTAGAGAATACAAACTGCGGTTGAAGATGAGCGTTTAATGGACCATTCAAATCTGCAGCCTGTAGAAGTTTGGGATTTTGCAGGCCCAGTTACTGAAAATGTACACAGAATGTGGTGACATTTTCTGCAGCAGACGCCCAATCTCCTCAGACCAGCAATGAACATCTAAAATGGTGTGAGGAGCATTTGAGGTTCTACCAGGACAACAACGGGTTCAAATCTCCATCAAGGATCACTAATAATCTTTAAAATCAATTTGTGCACTGTTTGAACTTTTGTTGATTTTCATCTGTTTTTATACTGCAGCTTGTGAACACAAAGTTTGTTTTTTACATTTTGGCAGTAAAATTAATAATAATAATAATAATAATAATAATAATAATAACAACCATTTTTTACATGTATATAGCACCATTCTCACTACTTAAAGTGTCTTAGTGAGTGAAGAGCCACTTCAACTACCTCTAATACGTAACATCCAGCTGGATGATGCAACAGCAGCCATTTCTGATCCAGTGCACTCAAAAAATGTAAAAAGACTGATATTGATAAAATATATTTAATTTATCTCTTACACACTCTCAGATGCATTTCTAACCTAATCCATAAAGTACATCACCACAGCTGTTAACCATACCGCCTGTAAATACTCAGTGTGAACATACGCAGTGCTATTCCATTCTCTTTATTGCTATTTTATGTAACAACTCCTTAGGCGCTATGACACGCAGTACAGTGGCTTGTGACATTTAATCAGATTTAACATCATGTAACTTACTAAATAATCATTTATTCTTTTCGAATAACATATGCATGTTGTAATTTGGTGTTTGTTTCAATTTTTTGGTAGAATTTTCTAATTACTTTTTTCACTATACAGTATGTGCATTTCTTTGGGGGTATTGGGAAATACAAGAATAACATTACTTTTTAATATTGTGCAATTTTTAAAAGTAGAACATATTTTTTGTCATGACATGTCAATGACATTTTGTTTGACCCTGCATGCTGTCATTTTTGTTGTCACAGTTGCTATGCTGTTGCAATGGGTGATATCCAGGGTCATTCTGCATGTTTCATGGGTGTCTGCAGTATTAACAGCACTCACAGAATTTCAAAAGATCTCTGGTCTCAGAATTAATCTGAATAAAAGTGTACTCTTTCCAGTGAATTCTCAGGCTTATATTAGTTTAGATACCCTACCTTTTATCATTGCAGAACAGTTTAAATACCTTGGGATAAACATCACAAGTAAACATAAAGCTCTTTATCAACAAAATTTCGCCGTCTGCATGGAAAAAATTAAGCAAGACTTATATAGATGGTCAACCCTTCATCTCACACTAGCTGGAAGAATTAACACTGTTAAGATGAATATTCTTCCTAAGCACCTTTTTTATTTCAAAACATCCCAATATACATCAATAAATTATTTTTTAAGCAATTAGATTCAACAATAACCTCATTTATTTGGAACTCTAAACATCCATGCATCAAAAGAGCGACTCTACAAACACTAAAGGCAGAAGGCGGCATGGCTCTACCTAACTTCCAGTTTTATTACTGGGCGGCAAATATAAAGGCGATAAGAACTTGGACACAAATAGAAGAACATACACAGGCTTGGACCGCAATAGAAGTAAAATCCTGCAGTACTTCTTTATATTCCTTGCTCTGTGCCCCAATAAACACAAGTTATCAGCAATACACTAATAACCCAATTGTGCTCCACTCACTTAGAATCTGAAACTAATGTAGAAAGCATTTTAAGATGGAGAAGGTTCTATCTGTGGCACCTCTGCAAGAGAACCACCTCTTTCAACCTTCACAAACATATGCAGTTTTTAATATCTGGAAAAAATTAGGAAATAACTTGCTTAGAGATCTTTATATAGACAACGTATTTGCATCCTATGAACAATTACATTCCAAATTTAACATTCCAGCTACACATTTCTTTCACAAATTAGGAACTTTGTTTAAATAGAACCTTCCCGATTTCCCTCATCTTGCACCCTCATCAATGCTGGAAAAAATATTGCTCAATCTCAAGGACTCATACACCATCTCTGCAATATATACAATCATTTTACAATCCCTTCCTTTCAAAGATCCAAGAGGACACTGGGAAAAAGACCTCTCAATTAATATATCAGAAAAGGAGTGGAAAATAGCAATGCAGAGAATTCACTCGAGCTCCATATGTGCAAAGCATACAATTATACAACTCAAAATTATATATCGAGCACATCTGTCTCGACTAAAACTCTCCAAAATGTTTCCAGGGCATGATCCAACATGCGAACGCTGCAATCAAGTTCCAGCCTCACTGGGTCACATGTTCTGGGACCCAACCAAATTAACATCATTCTGGACAAAAAATTTTTATTACCTTTCAGATAGCCTTGGACTCACAATCCCTCCTAACCCACAACAGCTGTGTTTGGGATTTTTCCAGAGGGTTTAAAGTGGAGAAAGACAAACTAATTGTGATTGCATTCACTACACTTTTGGCACGCAGACTCATTCTGATAAACTGGAAGAACCCAAACTCTCCTCTTTTAAGTCAGTGGGAAACTGATGTGTTATATTATTTGAAATTGGAAAAAATCAAATACTCAGTTAGAGGATCTGCGCAGATTTTTTTCAAAACATGGCAGGATCTAATCAGTAATATTTTAGAATAAGCTCTTAAAGCACAGAGGAAGCAGCTATTTCTGTATTTCTTTTTCTTCTCCATTCATCTCTATTAGCTTATCAAACTCATCAATTTAGGTATGTTTACAAGCCTTAAATTTTACCCCGTTGGCCTTGCTCTCTCTCTCTCAGGTGTGGGGTAACTTGTTCTCAATTCTTCTTTTTGTAAAAATTGATTGATTTGTATGGAATGATTGCAATAAAATTAATAAAATTTCCAAAAAAAAAAGTTTCATAGGTGTCAAGGATTTAAAGGTTTAAAGGATACAAAATAATAATAAGAACTAATAAGAAGAAGAAGAACTGGGGGGTATTTTTCATACGTGGATTACTCGCTTAGCCGGATGTAATTTGGCATGATCCTGATCTTTCGGTTTTTCGAAACTCTTCTTGTGTTGTCATAGCAGCACATCCAAATCTTCAATGCTCAGAGCAGGTTTGTTCTATGTAAACAAGGATTATCTCACACACATAATCAGTTTCCGTGTATGGAATTCATTCAATCATGGATTCGCAATTCATGAATGAGCAACCAATTGATATCGGTGCACAAATTATAAGAAGAGAATTTCAAATAGAGAGGGTTTTGCGATCGGCAATATCCTTTATTGCTTCTGGAGGAAATTCTTTTTGAAAGATACCGCTTTAACCGAGGGGGAATATTGTACCTCAAAGATTTATTAGCACCTTATATTCGAAGTCAAACTAGGCAAAATCGGGCTCCTACAACCACACAGACATTATGTATTGGTTTGAGGTTTTTTGCAAGTGGCACTTTTTTATATACTGTAGGCGCGGAAAATGTATCAAAAGTGCAGTTTGCAGGCAATTCTACAGTCAGTTTGGTTCTGAAATATTTCCTTCGGGTTTTCATAGTGTTTCCTGGACACCTGCGTGTGCAGACAATAAAAGAGGCATTTCATGCCATTGCAGGTACACAGACAAAACCACCCACAGTGCCATAAAGAATCTCACAATCTGCCTAACATTCTCCTTACCCAGGATTTCTAAATGAGATTGGGGCACATGGGACTGATCAGAGTGGAATTTGATCAAACATTATTTGGAAAATGTATCTCTCCTCCTGATGAATAATCAGACACAGTGTCTTCATCAAATATTTCATCTTCGTCAATATCTCATTGGTCACACACAAGTCCTAGGAATATAACATTCCCTGCAAATGACCCAACAAAAAAGAGGGCTATATTGAACATACCTATGGCACACATTGTGGACAAATATATGCAATGACAATCCTTTACCTGAAATGAGGTGACCACTGCATCCTGCCACTGGTTATGAGGAGGAGCTTCCCCCTGGAATGGCCTCAGAAACTTTAACTAGTTAAAGAACAGTCAATGAGGAGAAATAGTAAAGGGGAATTAAAAGATACAGACAGTGAAATAGCAGATGCCCTAAACTTACATTTTCTGAGGTGTTTACAAGTGAGCAAGAGGATAACCACCCAGAGGTAACAGGGACTACTAAGGAGGTACTGAGGGATTTGGAAATTGTTGAGAGAGAAGTCCTGTTAAGAGTAAATAAGATGAAATCAAACAAATCTCCAAGAACAGATAATATTTAACCTTGAGTTCTTAAGGAGGCTAGCAAGAGCAGATATAAACCTTTGAGGCATATTTTTATGAAGTTATTGCGCACTGGGGAAATTCATAAGGACCGGAGATCCCTTTATATAAAAAGGGTAAAAGGGCAGTTGTAGTGACTTCTTTGGTAATACAGCGGAAAGAACTGCTGACTCATAATCAACAGGTCGCGGGTTTGAGCCTTCAGGCGTCACAAAATAAACATTTTGAGCAGTGAGCTGCTCTTAATTTTACAGTTATACAGTATAATAAAAACATACATTTGATTTGAGTCTGTGACAGCCACTGTAAAAGTATGTTACTTGCAAAGGTTAGCATTTTTTATTCAGTTTTATTCTCTCAGTCACGTTCACGCTCACACCGACGATACTGTTAGATTTCCAATAAAGACATGCTATAACAGAGGTGAACTTGGATGAGGATGAGGGTTCTATATCAGAGAAAGAGAATCGAACCTGCCCTCCCTGCAAGAAATGTCCACTCACACATTAAGAACAATGCAGCTGCACCAGGCATAAAGGTGAAAGATGGCACCGTTTGGATGCAGCATGAGGTATGGCGTCATCCTGCCAGTCAGTCTGCCCCACACATTTCCTTTAAAGAAAAAGTATGGCTTACACCAACATATCGTGCAAAATCCTGTTTGTGATTATGTTTTGTGATGGTCTTTATATAAAAATATATGCTACTTATATAAAATAATATAAATATATATATATTATAATATAAAAGATCAAATGTTATTTACCATGATTAATTTATGTATCTTCCTACAGCGTAAAGTCAGAAGTAGACTGCAAATCTTCCTCTGTTTGATCGACACAGGCACGCTGACACAGTACATGTGTATTGAAGTGATATAAGCTGCAGGTGGAAGCTCCACACAATTGTGGTTACAGTTCTGCCTTTGTTCTGAAACAGTTTCATAAGCTTTATGACCTCAGTCTTGGAAAGTCTTTCTCCCATGGGGCGACTGGGATCTTTTCCTGAATAAAATCAAACACAGTTGCATAGGGTGCGACAGGAGCTACCACTTGCAGCTGAAGTCCTTTAGTGAATGGCTAAGCTGTCCTAGTGTCTCCTTTAGATCCTTCTTAAAGGTTTTCCAGGTCTTTCCTTCAACTGCATATCTCTGTAGTTTGTTTCAGAGTCCCACAACTCTTTGTGTTTCCTGGCTTCAGTTCTGCACTGCCCTTAATCTTTTTGTGTGTCCTTGAGCCTGTGATTCACTCTTAAACTGAAAGAATTCTGCTGGATATGCCTGATCAATGCCTTTGGGGATTTTGAAGACCTGGATTAGATTTCCACAGAGTCTCCTCTGCTCAGAATTAACAGGTTTAAGTTTCTGAGTCTGTTCTTCAGTCCCATGATGCTCCTGGTTCCTCTCCTCTGCACATCTTCAAGTGCTGCTATGTCTTTATGTAGCGTGCTGCCTAGAACTGCACTCATCTCTCCAGATGCAGTCTCACTAGCAAGTTATATAGTCCAAACATAACATCTCTTGATCAATATTCAATCGTTTTATGATAGAAAATCATATTTTATTTGACCTTTTAATTGGTTCCGCTCATTGCTTAGACAATGAAAGTGTTGTGTTAAAAATGAGGTGATGTTTGTGGACCCTGTCCATATTTATGTGTCTCCTAATATCCTCTGAAACCTGATGATAAAGAGGACATGCATCATGTGATAACTGCATTGTTTAAGAAGGGAAATATAATGTCACATACAAGTTACTGCAACAACCCATCTTCACTATTCAGAAAAGCACAGACATGGAGGTTTATACAAGATTTATGAGCAATTAATGTGTGTGTTATTCTGCGGTTCGCAAAAGTCCAACCACTATTATAGCATCCAGTATATCTGGAGGGAAAGCAAATTAACAATTCAGTTACAGAACGTCAACCCAACCAGAAGTTTAAATGTTTATGATAAGCTGCCATTCTCTGTTTCATTTTGGTTCATTCATGTGAATATTGGAAGATTTCACTAACAGATTGTCACACTTTTTAACTTACACTGAAAAATATGGAGAAGTGCAGCAGAAGACTGGCAAAGCTAAACTGACCTGTGTGCGCGTGTGTCTGTGTGTTCACCCTGTGATGAAGTGCTTGATACCCTGTGACCTGCCCTGTATAAGCAGTTTAAGAAGATGGATGGATGAATGTGATTTTGTGAATCTTAGGATAAAGAAATAAAACTGCGTGGCTGAAAACATTAAAATAAGCCATGAAAGGGGGGTCCGCAGCAGCCTTCTCTCACTGACCGCCATCACAAACAAGTAGTAAAGAAGGCCAATTCTGTCACAAAGCAGCCATTCTCTGTCTCCAAAGTGTCACTTGTGGCCACCAAGCAGCTGATTTAGGGTCCCAAGTGTGAAGAACCCCAGACTGAGGTCCTCAGAGCTATTAGCCTTCAGAATTCTAGTAGCTGCAGGAGTCCTGCGGAGCTGTGAATTATTATTGTGTGCACTTTATTATTATTGTTCAAAAATCGTGTTTCTGATTTGAAGAAGTCTGATGGTGTGTGTGCTCATTACAACAATGGCTGTCATGTGTTGTCTGATTTTATTATTTTCTTGTCCATATTTAACAATGTCCTATGTGTCACAAATTTCCCTCTGGGATAATAAAAGTCTTCTGCCATCCAGAAAAGTAAAAGCCACCCATGCAAAGTGAGAACATGGAGATTCAACACCGCAGTGACCGGAGAAGGACTGGAACAAGAACACTAAATCAAAAGGGCAGAAGTGCGGACCACCACATCATAATACCTGCTGAATAAACACACAAGGGGGTCTGAAATGAGGGGGCAACTCTTAAAGTGGAACAAGTAAAGAATCAGCTGAGCAGAGCAGAAATAAAGCAGCTGAAAAACAGTGCAGACCATAATACGTTAAAACACAATTTATGGATCAGGTTTACTGGTGTAATCATACCTCAGAATAAAAAAAAAAAAATAATAAACTCAGTTTTACACAAAAATGTTTTATTTGCACATAATGAGAATGTAATAGCAGTGATTCTTACATTCAGCCATTGTACAGTCCTGAAAAGTCTGCTAAAGAGACAACTTGAAGTCGTTAAAGAAATTCACCAAAAATGTCTCCCTGTATTTTATGTGCTAAATTTGAACAAAAATACTTTACTGCAGCAAATCTACTTGGTGGGACAGCACTAAGGATTATAAAGATATTGCAATTGTGCTTTTAAAAATAATGAAAACCCTTTTAACAATTACAGTATATTTTATAGAGCCATGGCAGGTGGAAAGTTTTTCTGATACAAGTTTGATTAAAGGTTTAAGTTTCTCTGTTTTTCCAGAATTGAGCACAATGCTGTTCTCTGAAGTATTAATTGTGTTCACTATGAGGTGAGCAGCTGCAGCTAATGAGACTTCACAAATATTAACAAATGTCAGTCTAAAGCAGCAAATCCTACATTTAATTGTGGACATCAAACCTCACTTGACCTTCTCAGTCGTCCATTTCAGTTCCTCACAGTCACCTGAGTGTCATTTAGTGAGCCAGCAGTGTGAGGAGTGAAGGCCGACTGCTCCGTCTCACTCGTCTGTCATCTGCTGCCTTATTGAGGAGGAGTGCAGATTAAAGTACAGGAATAGGAAATATCAGCTTCACGATTAAAATAAAAAGTTTAGCATGAAACAAAACTAAAATAATAAAGGAACATTTCACAGAATTTCACTCTTTAACAAATCTCCACCGACTGACCAAAGCTGAACAAAATGTCGGCCGTCGTCCTGAGCTCGGCTGTGGAGTTTTAGTTGTGAAATCTGAAAGGCTGTGCCAGTCTTAACTACAGATATTAATAGATATTTATATTTCCAAATTTTAAAAACAGCATATTATTTAACAATATATAATCAAATAAATAATTCTGTCTAATGGAAATAACAATAATCATTATAAAATGTAGAAAAAAAAAGTCACCAAGAAACCCTGAACTGTTTAAATGAAATACCAGGAGTCTCGTACATTTTCAGTTTTGTTTATTACACATTCAAATAAGACGTTTTATGAAAATAATTGTGGTGAAATAAGCAATATTGATAAACAGTCCACACTCTACACAAACAGAGTACAATTTTATAAAACAGCCTTCAAAACAATACAGCTAATATGAAATGCTTGTATTGTTAAGAAATACGTCCAAGTATTGCACTGCTAATATGAAAGATGAACAAAGGAATCTTTGCATTTTTTATATTCATTAATTATTTACTGTAAATTCAGCACTGAAGAAGCTGAGCTAAATATTTTACATGTCAGGATGATTTTCAGTGCTTTTCGGAACCAGGAATAAAGAAAAGCGTAAAGAATTGGATTAACTCCAAAGTTCATTAAACTGACCAACACAAAGACATCCCTGATGATTTGTGATTCGGTTATTACTATCAGTAAAAAAATTGTATACATTGATAGGCAGCCAGCAGATCATAAAAGCCCCACGACTACTCCTAATGTTTTTGCGGCTTTTCTTTCAGACGGTTTTGATATTTTACTGTCACTCACCTCCTCAGTTTGTCTCTTTTCTATCATACAGTTGATGGCTCTTGAATGGCTTCTTGCAACTACAAATATTCTGATATAAAAACCAATCATCAGTGAATAAGGAATAAAAAATGTTACAAGTAAAATAAAAATGATCATTTCATAATAAGTGTATACTCCACAAGCTCCTTCACATACCTCTGTTACAATTTCACTAAGACATAAACCTATGACATTAATTAAAAGTGCAAACAGCCACACTACAGCAATGCTGATCTTTGCAACATTTAAAGTTATTTTTGAGCTGTAAAAGAAAGGATGGCAGACAGCAATGTAGCGATCAATGGATATTAAAACCACATTATAGATCACAGATATGCTAAGAATATTTGCAAGTGCCTGATACAAATAACAATAAATAACTCCAAAGTACCAGCAAGTTTCTATAAAGTTATTCAAACTGAAAGGCAACTCAAACAAACCCATTAAGAAATCGTCCGCTGCGAGTGAAAGGATCAGAAGATTAGTCGGCGTGTGCAGCTGAACAAAATGAGAAATAGAAATGATGACAAGAAGATTTCCAAAGACTGTCAATAAAATCAAAAGACATGAGAAAGTATAATAAAGTCCATAAACTTCAGTTCATAAATCAGTTTATAACAAGATGCATTACTGTGAGGAAACAACGCCAATTTTCATTTGTTTAAACTCCATGTCTGTCCCTGATGTCACTGAGCGTCCTGCCTGCACACTGAGATGTTTATACACTGAGGCCCTGCGACTGCCATATTCTCTCTGCTGACGTAATTCACATGAGGCAACTCTCTGCTGTGTTTGCTTCACAAATTCTCTCAGGATGTTTGTTTGTTCATTTCAGTTCTTACTCACTAATGAGTTCATCAAATCTCAGATGTCTTCATTATATTTGTTTGTCAGGAGCTGCTCAGGGCTGCGGTGGTCTCTCCTCACAGCTCCACAGTGGTCAGCTGCTGGCTCTCTGCAGTTTCCTTCTTCTCCTCTGTCTGCTGTTTTTGTTTTTTTGTTCTCAGTCACTTTGACTTTCTTTCCTCATCACAGCGAGCAGCACATTAAATCAGCAGGTTCAGATGAGCTGAGGTTGTGCCCAGTGGTGGTCTGACACTCCATCCTGTGCTGTGCTGCTCAGAGCCCCTCAGACACCTGTGTGGAGTGTGCTGGACCACCCTGTGCTCATGAGAAGCCCTCACACACACACACAAATCCAGCAACATTTTGTTTTTATAATTTTATAGATTTTTTTAAAATCATACAACATTCCATACAAATAGATCAATTTTTACAAAAATAGGATCAAAAACAAATCAACCCCCACCCCTGAGAAAGAGAGCATGGCCAGCAGAATAAAACGTAAAGCTAATAAAAATAAGTAAACAGATGAATTAATAAGTGAAAAACGATAAATGGAGAAGAAAAAGAAACGGGGATAGAATCTGCTTCCTCAGTGCTTTAAGAGCTTATTCTAAAATGTTATTGATCAGATCCTGCCAAGATCCTCTAAGTGAGAATTTTAAATAGTATATAACATCAGCTACCCACTCACTTAGAATTGGAGAGTTAGGATTCTTCCAATTGAGCGAGATAAGTCTGTATGCCAACAGTGAAGTGTAGTAAAGGCAATTCCAGTTTGTTTGTCCTTCTCCACTTTAAGCCACTCTGTGAGCCCACCAAACACAGCTGTTAAAGGGTTAGGAGAGAGTGTGACCCCAAGGCTGTCTGATAGGCATTTTAAAGATTTTGGTCCAGAATGATGTTAATTTGGTGCAGGCCCAAAACCTATGACCCAAAGAGGCTGAAACTTGATTGTGGCGTTCGCAGGGGTTGGATCTTGCACTGGAAACATTTTGGACAATTTTAAACGAGACAGATGTGCTTGATATATATTTTAAGTTGAATAATTGTATGCTTTGCACATATGGAGCTTAAGTGAATTCTCTGCATTGCTACCTTCCACACCTTTTCTGAAATATTGAGTGAAAGATCCGTTTTCCACTGTCCTCTTGGATCTTTGAAAGGAAGGGACTGTAAAATTGTTTTATATAGTGCAGAGATGCTGTTTGAGACCTCAAGACTGATCAATATATTTTAAAGCATAGAGGCAGGTGAGAGGTGAGGAAAATTGGGCAGGTTTTGTTTAGCAAAGTTTCTAATTTGAAGGTGGTGAAAGAAATGTGTTGCTGGAAGGTTAAATTTGGAGTATAATTGTTCATAGGATGCAAAGACGTTGTCTATGTACAGATCTGTAAATGATTTAATCACAAATGTTATCCAGAAATTAAAAACTCCATATCTTTGAGAGGGTGGAGAAAAGTGGTTATCATGCAGAGGTGCCACAGATAAAAGCTTCTCTATCTTAAAATACTTCCTACATTGGTTCCATATTCTGATTGAGTGAAGCACAATTGGGTTGTTAGTATATTGGTGATAATTTGTCTTTATTGGGGCACAAAGGAGGGAATATAAAGAAGTACTGCAGGATTTTATTTTTATTGTGGACCAAGCCTGTGTTTGTTCATCTATTTATGTCCATGTCCAGGTTTTTATAGCTTGTATGTTTACTGCCCAGTAATAACAATGAACGTTAGGTAGAGCCATGCCACCTTCTGTCTTTGTAGGGTCGCCCTTTGATACATGGATGTTTTGAATTTCAAATAAATGAGGTTATGGTGTGAGTCTAATTTCTTAAGAAACGATCTATTGATATATATTGAAATGTTTTTAAATAAAAAGGAAAGCTTAGGAAGGATATTCATCTTAACAATATTAATAATTCCGGGTAAAAATCTTGCTTATTTTTTTCCATACAGACCGCAAAATTTTATTGATAAAGAGGTTTATGTTTACTTGTGATGTTTACCCCGAGGTATTTAAACTGATCTGCGATGAAAAGGGAAGGTGTCCAATCTAATATTGTGTGCTTGAGAATTCACTGGGAAGAACAAATGTTTATTCAAATTAATTATAAGACCAGAAATCTTTTTAAATTCTGTAAGTGCTGTTAAGACTGCAGGCACAGTATTTTGTGAGTCTGATATATACAGTACCATATTATCTGTATAGAAAAATTTTCTGTTCAAGTCCTTCTCTGATAATTCCCAAAATCTCATAAGCATTTCAACAGTGAACTGCCAGTGGCCCAATGGCGATTGTGAAAAGTAGTGGTGACAAGGTGCATCCTTTCTGGTATTACATTCTGGTTTAAAGTAATCTGAACAAATGTTGTTAATACAAACTGAAGCTTCTGGACTGGTATACAGTAGTTTGATCCATGCACAAATGTTCGGACCAAACCCAAATTTCTCCAGGGTGGTGAAAAATTAGATCCCTTCAATCATATGAAATCCTTTTTCTGCATCTAACGGTAATAATATCTCTGGGATGTTTGACTTTGCAGGTGAATATATTACATTAAACAGGCATCGAAAATTGGAAGCCTTTAATAAATCCATTTTGATTTTGTGATATTACCAGAGGCAGCACTTTCTCAATCCTTCTAGCTAGGACTTTGTAAAGTATCTTAACATCATTATTCAGAAGTGATATTGGTCTGTATGATGCACATTGTAATAAGTCCTGCTTGGCAAAAAGTTTGAGGTAGAATTTTATTGTCTCTGGCTTCTGTGAATGTTGCTAATAAAAAGTGAGCTAACCGAGTGGAGTATTAATACTATAGTGGCAGTGGCTTATCCAATTCCTCTTCACTGAGAGTATCTATTTGTGGTATCTGTAATGCATCCAGAAATGCATTAGATTGTGTCTTGTCTTCTTTAAACTCAATAGAATATAAGGATTTATAGTAGTCTATAAATGTGTGCATTATATTTTTATGGTCAATGATTTTGTCTCTGTTTATGTTGGTGATTGCTGGGATTACATTGCAAACTTCTTGCTTGTGGATTTGTTGAGCTAAGATCTTATTAGCTTTCTCTCCATGTTCATAGTAATGATGTCTTGATTTAAAAATGAGTTGTTCAGTTTCTTTAGTTGTGAAGAGGTTGAGTTCTGAATGCAGAGCCTATGTTTTCCTATGAAGAGCCTCACTTGGACACCTGGCATGTTCTTGGTTTTTTCTAGTCATTTCACTGATTAGCTCTGATACCCTTCTTGGTTTCCCATTTACTGTATTTCTGTGAAAAGATATGAGATGATGTGTCCTCTTAAGAAGGCCTTCAGGGTTTCTCAGAGTGCTACTGTAGAGACCTCTGAGGATGTATTTGTCTCTATAGAATAATTGATTTGTTTAAAAATAAATTCTTTATAGTTCTTGTCTGCTAATAAAAGTGAGTTAAGACGCCATTTGCGAGATGAATATGTGGGGCATAGTGATTTTAGCTTCAAGATCACAGGGGCATGGTCAGAAATAACAATAGCATCATACTTTCAAGATTTAATCGTAGGCAAGAAGTTGTTATCTACAAAGAAATAATCAATTCTTGAAAGGCATTGATACACTTGGGCCTCATGTATAAACGGTGTGTACGCACAAAATATTGCATAAGAACGCTTCAACATTCAAATCGCGATGTATTAAACCTAAACTTGTTGTAAAGCCACGCACATTTTCATGCCAACTCAAACCCAGGCATACGCAAGTTCTCCACTCGGTTTTGCAGATTGGCTGCACCCAGTGTCAAGGCAGTGCTACTGTTCCTGTGTGGTTTATCTTTCTTTTTCAGATCCACATCCCTGACGCGGCTTTATAAATACACTGAAATTACCCGCATATTGCTTATTAGTTTAATGCATCTGATTGTAATTAACCTGTAATAATATAATGGTCAACAGAATGGTCAAACTGTTCCAAATACCATAACTGCTTTAGCATTGTTACTCTTTCTGCACCTTCTTCTTCTTCTTTCAGCTGCTCCTGATAGTGGTTGCCACATCAGATCATCTTTTCCATATTACTCTCACTGCATCACTAGGAGTATTTATATCACTGTACCTGAGTTTGAATCACAACTGTACAGCAGCTGATTGGAAAGAGAATTATCGGTATACAGCATCAAGCACACGCTGAATCAGCCATTCGCTATTTGAACTGCTCTCATCCAACAAACGCTTCAGAGTCTTCCCTGTACTGACCTTGCAGTTCAGAAACAGTTTCATCACAAGAACTCTAAATGCATTCCATTAGTTCATCAAGTGCTCTTTGTAGAACTCTCTGTACTTATAAGTACAATCAGTTCACTGTAAACTTACGATACAGCTATAATATTGCACAACCGGCATGATGACGATATCATTTTTAAGATGAAATGCAGCAAAATATGTTTATTATATTATACAGATAAAACTTGGGTTTAGAAATCTCCAGTGATCTGATAAGTTGTCATCAGTTACAAACTGTGTAATTGTCTTTGCAGTGTTAGATGTCCTCACAACTGTGACAGGAGACCTATCTAAGTCTGGATTTAAAACACAATTAAAGTCCCCTGCCATTACAATTGTATGAGTGTTCACATTGGGAATGGACGCAAATACATTTTCAATGAAGCCTCTATCATCCACATTGTGTTCATAGATATATTAATCAGACCACTAGGACCGCATATTTTCACTTAAGAAACACAGCAAAGTTAGAACTCTTATATCACTGAAAGTGTTTTCAGTCGTCTAGATTACTGTAGCACTCCTCTCAGGACTTCCCAAAAAAGACATAAATCGTTTGCAACGAGTGCAGAATGGAGCTGCTAGAATCCTAACTAGGAAAAGAAAATCCGGACACATTTCTCCAGTTTTAATGTCACTACACTGGTTACCTGTGTCATTCAGGATTGACTTTGAAATACTGCTTATGGTTTATAAAGCCTTAAATAATCTCACCCCATCTTATATATCTGAGTGTCTGACACCTTATATTCCAAATCGTAACCTCAGATCCGCAAATGAGTGTCTCCTTATAATTCCAAAAGCTAAACTTAAAAGAAGTGGTGAGGCGGCCTTCTGCTGTTATGCAACTAAAATCTGGAATAGCCTGCCAATAGGAATTCGCCAGGCAAATACAGTAGAGCACTTTAAAACACTGCTGAAAACACATTACTTTAACATGGCCTTCTCCTAACTTCACTTTAACTTAATTCTGATACTCTGTATATTTAATTCATTATAATAACTATTCATGGTGGCTCTAAAATCCGTACTGACCCCTACTCTCTCTTCTGTTTCTTTCCCGGTCTTCTGTGGTGGTGACCTGCACCACCACCACCTAATCAAAGCATCATGATGTTTCTACATTGATGAATTTAAAGACAGAAGTCCACATGACCATCATCATCAAGTCCTTCCAAGAGAACCCTAACTACAAAGAGGACTGATCATTTATCAGAGGGGACTGGGCGTGTGGTCTCGTGGCCTGCAACCCCTGCAGATTGTATTTTTTCTCTCCAGCCGTCTGGCATTTTTTTTTTTTGTTGTTTGTCCTCCCTGGCCATCAGACCTTACTCTTATTTTGTGTTAATTAGTATTGTCTTATTCTAATTTTTGCTTTGTCTTTTATTTCTCATTTCTTCATCATGAAAAGCACTTTGAGCAACATTATTTTGTATGAAAATGTGCTATACAAATAAATGTTGTTGTTTGTAGTTATATATGTCATTTGTTCCACATGGAAAATGACAACTGGATCCTCCCCCACTCTGGTCAAGAGCCTATCCACCCTTTTCAGGGAGGTCTCCCACCTGTGCAACCGGAAGGCAACACACCGTGTGACTCTCTCTCGCTGGAGCACACCTGCGCTTCAATCCACTTAGCGATTGAGTCCCCAACTATCACTACCTCTCTTTTTGGGAACTGGTTTTGAGGTGGCCTGTTTTGGCTCCTCATCCCTGCCTACCACCTCAGAATCATTAGAGACACCGTCCAGCTCCGCTAGTACATGATAACGGTTAGACACTGCTAATTCTGGGGTTGATGCCCCCAGACAGTGTGCACCCTTTACCTTACGCCTTGTGACTGTGACCTACCTATTCCTACCTGTCTGGTCTGGAATCTCCTCCCGCGCCACCTTGGGGGTGCACACTATCTCTCTAAATGACACCTGGGCCAAGTCTGCCAATTCTCTACTACAACGCAGGTCAGCCAACTCCTCCTCCAGTTCAGCGACCCTGAACTCGAGGTGCTGGATCAGCTGGCATCTCCTGCAGATGTAGCCCTCATTGACAACTGGCTCTTCTAAACCATCATCTAAAAAGTCCAACATCCAACAGGACTTGCATTGCACTGGCCTCTTTATTAAAATTTGATGTGGGATTAGTAAACTGCCTTAACTTTTTTTTTCTTAAAATTAAATGATTTAACTTAAATGGTAATATTAAGAACTGCTAGAGCTATTTTACACCTTCTGTCCCCTTAAGCTCCTGTACTGTTCTCCCTCTCAGCTTCCTGCTATTTGTCTTTCTATGAGGTTAACTTTACTTTTCTCTATCTCTTCTCCTAACTTTGCGCTCCTCTTACTTAACTGTTCTACCTGTGGACCACTAAGTACCGTTCAATCTAAACTACACAAATAAAGTAAACTTTACTATCTTATTTGCTCCTACAGCCTCTTGTGCCTGATCTGTGTCTTAACAATGGCTGCTGACCTGTGCACTGCAGCCAAAGTACATTATCCATCCATCCATTATACAACCTGATATATCCTAATTACAGGGTCACGGGAGTCTCCTGGAGCCAATCCCAGCCAACACAGGCGCAAGGCAGGAAACAAACCCTGGGCAGGGCGCCAGTCCTCCGCAGCAAAGTACATTATGATAGTAAAAAAACAGAAAGACTAATAATACCAAAATATATTTAATTGATCATTTCAAGACACTCATGGACACATTTCAAATCTAAACCATTAAGTACATCCCCGTAGATGGTGCCCTTACTGCTGGTAATACTCAGTGTGAATGTGCACATTGCTCTCCCTTTCTCTTTATCAATATTTCATGTAATAAAACTTTAAACACTCTGACACGCAGTATAGAGGTGTGCAATGTTTAACCAGATTATAAAAAGTTTAAGTTACTAAATAATCTTTTATGCTTTTCTCACAACACATATCTGTTCTAATTTTGTATATTTGCAATTTTTTGTGTCATTTTGTAGCTCCGTTTTCACCATATACAGTGGTGCTTGAAAGTTTGTGAACTCTTTAGAATTTTCTGTTTCTGCATAAATATGACCTGAAACATCATCAGAATTTCACTTGAGTCCATAAAGTAGATAAAGAGAAACCAGTTAAACAAATGAGACAAAAATATTATACTTGGTCATTTATTTATTGAGGAAAATGATTGAATATTACATATTTGTGAGTGGCAAAAGTATGTGAACCTCTAGGATTATCAGTTAATTTGAAGGTGAAATTCGAGTCCGGTGTTTTCAATCAATGGGATCACCATCAGGTGTGAGTGGGCACCCTGTGTTATTTAAAGAACAGGATCTATCAAAGTCTGCTCTTCACAACACATGTTTGTGGAAGTGTATCATGGCACGAACAAAGGAGATTTCTGAGGACCTCACAAAAAGAGTTGTTGATGGTCATCAGGCTGGAAAAGGTTACAAAACCATCTCTAAAGAGTTTGGACTCCACCAATCCACAGTCAGAAGGAAATTCAAGACCATTGTTACCCTCCCCAGGAGCGGTCGACCAACAAAGATCACTCCAAGAGCAAGGCATGTAATAGTCAGCGAGGTCACAAAGGACCCCAGTGTAACTTCTATGCAACTGAAGGCCTGTCTCACATTGGCTAATGTTCATGTTCATGAGTCCACCATCAGGAGAACACTGAACAACAATGGTGTGCATGGCAGGGTTGCAAGGAGAAAGCAACTGCTCTCCAAAAAAACCATTGCTGCTGGTCTGCAGTTTGCTAAAGATCACGTGGACAAACCAGAAGGCTATTAGAAGAATGTTTTGTAGACGGATGAGACCAAAATAGAACTTTATGGTTTAAATGAAAAGCGTTATGTTTGGAGAAAGGAAAACACTGCATTCCAGCATAAGAACCTTATCCCATCTGTGAAACATGGTGGTGGTCGTATCATGGTTTGAGCCTGTTTTGCTACATCTGGGCCAGGACGACTTGCCTTCATTGATGGAACAATGAATTCTGAATTATCAGAGAATTCTAAAGTAAAATGTCAGGACATCTGTCCATGAACTGAATCTCAAGAGAAGGTGGGTCATGCAGCAAGACAACGACTGAAAGCACACAAGTCGTTCTACCAAAGAATGGTTAAAGAAGAATAAAGTGAATGTTTTGGAATGGCCAAGTCAAAGTCCTGACCTTAATCCAATCGAAATGTTGTGGAAAGACCTGAAGCGAGCAGTTCATGTGAGGAAACCCACCAACATCCCAGAGTTGAAGCTGTTCTGTACCGAGGAATGGGCTCAAATTCCTCCATGCCAGTGTGCAGGAATGATCAAAAGTTACCGGAAACGTTTAGTTGCAGTTATTGAGGGTCACACCAGATACTGAAAGCAAAGGTTCATATACTTTTGCCACTCACAAATATGTAATATTCGATCATTTTCCCTAATAAATGACCAAGTATAATATTTTTGTCTCATTTGTTTAACTGGTTTCTCTTTATCTACTTTTAGGACTTGAGTGAAAATTTGATGATGTTTTAGGTCATATTTATGCAGAAATATAGAAAATTCTAAAGGGTTCACAAACTTTCAAGCACCACTGTGCATATCTAGGAGTTCTGAACATTGACAAATACAAAATAAAATTCATTTTTCGTTGTATGTCAATTTGAAAAAATAGGAAATATTTATTATTTTTCTTTAGTGCCATTTTATTGTACCTTGGATTCTGCCATTTTGTGCAGTTTTACCACTTTTTGTCATACTTTTTTGCTATGCTTATGACGAACCACCTGGGGATTACAAATTAGGACCCAAGCACAACGTGTACTAACTGATACCTCAGCACCACTTTAGTTCAAATGGAACTGAGCAGTGTCAGGTTTGTTACAGTGGCTGAAGTGCCAAAATAAGTTTTCCCTGGAAGTTGGAGGACTTGCTTGCAAGGCTGGATGCAGGTTAACTTGCTGTATTGCAAAGGGCTTCTTTTTCTTCTTCACACTGTCTGACAATAATGACATTGCATTATAAAAACACTGGTGTTCCACCATGTATATGCTGAAGACATTTGCTGAATGAACAGTAATCCCACACAAATCTGCTGGCTGAGTGCTCATTGAATGTGCAGATGATCTGAAGGGCATGTAGTCAACAAAGAGCATCCTGATGTATGAGTCTTTGTTCACCAGATTGGAGAGGTGGACCTGTTGGGCCGGTAGGTATACTACAGGGGGTCCAGAGTGTCCGGTATTCTGCCCTGAATGTGGGCCAGCACCACTCTCTCAAAACACTTCATGATGATTGGAGTGAGTGCTATAGTCATTCAGGCAGGTGGGTGGGATTTTAGCAAGGGGGACGGTGATTGTAGTCTTAAAGCAGGACAGGAACGATGTGCTGACTGAGGGTCAGGTTGAAGATGGAGCAGAGAACATCAGCCAGCTCATTGGCACATGCTTTGAGAGCCTGCGAGTCCAGCTGCCTTACGGGGGTTGATCTTCCTTAGTGTTTTGTGAACCTGACCTGAAGAGACCATTGGGGAGGGGAATACTCCTCAGGATTTGTATATCCCAAGACAGCTCATGTTACAGGGAGGTAGAAATCCTGCATCATTTTCCATGGTGCATTTGAGTTCTCTCTGTGTCAAGCAGCACTCAGTTTACACACAAAGCAGAGCCATCTGCTTGCCCTTGATATGGACGTCCAACCATCTCACACAAACTTCTTTATATTTTACAAACAATTCTTCTGAGTTAATTAGTGTAGTAAAGACACAAATGAAGGCAAGCGGTTTAACACTCAAATTACCAGAGCCTACGAAAAAACTCGTAATTCCGTCCCACCTTAAATCGCTTCTTAAATCTCTTCACACCTCTCCCCAACGTCCTTTGTCCTCTAAATGTGCTGATAAAGAGAAGCTAGGAGCAGCCGGCTATTCCATCCCCCCACCAATTTAGAACGTGCACGAACTTCTCTCAGCTCAGGCCTTGATTGAGTATCTGGGAGTGAAGTGGAGTTTTAGAGTGGAAGTAATAGATCGTTGTTTGGAACACTGCATTTCATGTCTGTTCCGTTTCTACAGTAATCTGTGTAAACACATTGTTAAAACAGAAACATGTTTTATATTTTAGTAGTTTAGAAGGAAAATATTTTATTGGCATAAGAGAATAGCAAATTAGCCTATAAAGTCATAAAAAGTAATTAAAAGCTTCTAAAACATTAGATTAAGCATAAATCAGAATATTGAAGCAAATACGATAGGTTTAGCAAATATTTAACTAAAAATCAGTTATATTGCATTATTTTATAGGCTTACATTAAAACTTCCAAAGTAAAGAAAAGAACAGCTAATTGATACACCGAGACCAGTTTTGGACAGGATAAGAGTTTGAGAACACCTGTGATTCAAGGCTAGGAAGAGATAACATACAGAAGAGGCCTCTAAGAGCAGCTGGATTGCTGAACCAGCAGAAAGACTTTTACTGTAGGCAGGGTCACGCTGACCTAATGCATGAAGAGAAAATCTTAGTAAATGGCTTAGCATTAGCAAAAATATTATAAGAATATATTAGCAATTAACTTTAGTGTAGAAATTAAGACAAATCAAGCATACCAAGCAATGATTAAATGAAAGCACATACTAAACTTCTTTTAATTAAAGCTTAAAAGCTTCAGGTTACTATTGTAAAAAGTTTGGAAGGCTTAAGAGAAGAAAACCCATATATGGATTTGAAGCCTTGGCCAGTTAGAGAAAATGGGAACAGAATAGAAAGATAACACATTCCATAAGGGGCCAGTAATTGAACTAGTAAGGAGATAATAAGGGTTCCCATTTAACTCTTTTAGGGCGGATGTCGACTTTTGTCGACAGGAGGGGTTGAGGGCGAATGTCGACTAAAGTCGACATCCAGGGATAGAGGGCGATAATCAGCTGTTAATGGCGACAAATCTCACTGTCACGTCACAGGCATTCCCTCTGTGCTTAGAGGAATGCTAGACTCATTGACTCGGCAACTAATCCTAGCGTGCGTGAGTTGCGAAATGTAAACAATGGCAAGATGGCATCGACATGTGACAAGGGAGCGAAGTGAGTGCAGAAAAGAAAACACTCGGCAGACAATGTTTTGCGCATTATCGCGGAGTCGGACTCTGATTTTTCAGAATCGGATTTTATTGACAGTGATCAGGAGATCGAGCAAGAGAGTGAGAAGCCGGCATCAGCTGATTAAACACCAGCCGATGCCGCACAAGCGGATCTGCTGCCAGTTGAGCGCTTCGCGCAGCCGATGCATCTACGGCAAGGTTCGCGTTGGATAAATACACAGACATTGATCCGTTGAGTGCCGATCTGGCTGCTGGACTTCACAAGACGGCATGGCTTGCTGTTGGACACGACAGATCATCAGCTGCTGTACTTCAGGCTGCTCTCTCCTGATGCTGCTATTCAGCTACCGTCAGATGAGATAAACAGGTAGGCAGAGAAAGTTTTTGAATCGCGGGCTGCGTTTGCATCGCATTCTCATTTTTCAAAGTGTAAACCCACAACAAAAGACGAGATGAAGCGTGCTGTGGTATTACAAATAGAGATGGGGCAGAACTGGTGATATAACTTCAGGGAGCATTGGTCCAAACGTGCTTTGTCCCCTGGTGGCTTTGGACAGGTTATGCAGCATGGTGATAGGTACGTGCTGCTGCAAAGACAGTGCATGCAAGACAGTAACATTTGTCAAAAGTAAATATTTTTTGTTGATTTGATATGTTACACAATTGCTTTGTGTTCTTTTTTAAAAAATGTCAGTTTTTGGAAAAATATTCAGCCCTGGGAGATAAGAAAAAAAAAATTAGCCCTAAAAGAGTTAAACTCAAAGTCTGGTTAGAAGGGAGTAAAAGGAAGTAAAAGGGAGTCAGAGGATGTAAGCAAACAAGCTCATTAGAGCAAGGTCAGAAAAGATAGGAAATTACATAGTAAACCCCAAAAATGGTGAAGAGGAAGCCTTCCACCCAGTCTTAGACCAATCAGAATAAGCCGAGCTGACACCAAGCGGAATAATGAACAATGAAGCCAGGTGCAGAATGGGCTGATTGAATGAGCCAAAATGATAAGAAAATGTTATAAAAACTTTAATGATTTTTGCTCAATCTCATTCGGCCGTATTGGGTTCAGTCCGTGTTGTTGATTTATTGCAATAAAGCCTTAAAACTCTGTCTGTCTATCTTGAGTCCTAATAGCCTTTATTTTTAGGTAAAAAGCCTTCTGATGATGAATTTTTTGCCACGACAGTAGTAGATGACAAAATGTATTGCAACTACCTCAGTGGTTCAATAGAATCAGTTGCCGTTTGGGAGTCAGAAGGTCACGAAGTTCGATCCTGCGCCACTCCGTTTTGAGAAGTAAACTGCTCTTAGTCTTACTGTTTCAGAATAAAAGTATACATTTGATTTCGGTCTGTAACAGCCGGTGTAATTTATGATCCTTGTAAAGGTTAGCTTTTTTTTAATTCACTTTTCATTCCCTCAGTCGTTCAGAATCAATCCATACAATCCCATCTGACACGGCTGTTTTCACTAAAGGCGCGCTATAGCTCTGCAGTGTACCACGATGCATACTAACGCCCCCCCCTCGGGGGCTGACACAACGCTGAAGCTGCCTTCTTCAGTATCTCACCGTCACTTGATTTACTTTTTATTCAGTTTTATTGAGTGTTCCTGCCAGTCCCGCATGTTGCTGTATGCTGTTTCTTTTTGTACTCCAGGACATGCAGAGGAAAGAATTCTCTTTTTATACCAAGGCTTGCTTTTTTCTTTTCTTTCTATAAAGCAACTTAAAATGCCTTTTCTTAATAATTCAAACTTTTATCATAGTGAATATCAAAAAAACACCTTCAGCCTTTAAGCATAAGCTTCAAAGAATGTGAGACTCAGCACAGATCCAGCAAATCATAAAGATGAGTTCCTTTAAATAGTGCAACTGCATCACACTCTAGGAGCTCCTCGAACCAGGGTTCAAGTTCAACTCCTACAATGTAACAATCAATACCACACAATAAAACACATCAATAATCCATGAAGACGTAAAGCAAGCTGAGAATCAAAAAGGCATTTAAGCGACTGACCATTCAATGTGTCCATGCAGAGTCTTCTCGTGTTCTCCTCGTGGCCTGTGATGGATGAGCACCCAGTGCTTTGGTGGAGGTTTGGGGCTCTGGATTGTCCACTCCATGTCTGCTTATGTGAACCTGAGAAGAGAAAATGTTCCTGTGTGGTTATGGAAACAGCGAGCAGCAGAAATATTTGTGAAATAACATGATACGTTTTTGTAAAATCAAACAATCAATTTATGAGAACATGTTTATTTCTTTATTTTTTCATGTGAGGTATGAGTACACCAGTAAACATGACCAATAAATTGTGTTTTGAGGTATTATGGTCTGCACTTGTATAAGATGATTCCTGACGGACTCTCAACTCCTTTATTTCTGCTCTGCTCAGCTGATGCTTTACTTCTTCCTCTTTAAGAGTTGCCCCCTCATTTCAGACGCCCTTGTGTGTTTATTCAGGAGGTATTATGATGTGGTGGTCCGCACTTCTGCCCTTTTGATTTAGTGTTCTTGTTCCAGTCCTTCTCCCGGTCACTGCCGGTGTTGAATCTCCATGTTCTCTCTTTGCATGTGTGGCTTTTAATCTTCAGGATGGCAGAAGATTTTTATTATCGCATAGGAAAATTGTGATTAGCAGGAATGTGTGACACGTAGGACATTGTTAAATAGGGACAAGAAAATAATAAAAGAGACCACACATGACAGCCATTGTTTTAATCAGCACACAGACCATAAGATAATTCTTGAACAATAATAATGACAATAATAATTCAGAACTCCGAAGACTCCTGCAGCTCTTAAAATTCAGAAGGCTGATAGCTCTCAGATAAAAGAGGGCTTGAGACCCAAAATTAGAAGCTTAATGGCCACTTCTTTACCACTTGTTTGTGATGGCGGTCAGCAGGCCCCTATGTTCACTGCTCAGTTTTTGTTATTTATAGTAAGATTCACTAAACAACATTCATCCATCCTTCTTTTTATCCCAGTAATACACAGCAGGGTCACAGGCAGGGGCCAACTGAGGGTGTCCCCATTCAGAAGTCACCCCCTCCCTGAAACACTTCAAATTGATTTCTATTAATCAATCAGTTGTGACTCAGTGGAGCCACACACCTTCAAGTGGTTCCTGTCCCCCAAAGCTCATATTGATCAGCAGTGAATCGAGCCACACTAAACTTTAAGTGGGACAGCACGGAAACTCCACAAAAACTTTTACAATTTGCCAACCCAGTTGTACCCGGAAATTTTCCATTACTGGCTTTGCCTCTGGTCATGGGGTAGCTGATTTCAATCCTAGCAAGCATTGGGCACAAAGCAAGAATAATCCCTGGACTGGGTGAACACTCATACACACACACGCATACACACACTATGGCCAGTTTAGCATCACTAGTCCATCTAACCTGCGCATCTTAGGGCCAAAACAAGAGCACCCTGAAGACACCCATGAGGACACGGAGAGAACCTGCAAACTCCACACGGGAAGGGTCTGGGATGTGAACCTTAGCCTTTATGTAACAAGGCAGCAGCGTTACCACTACACCACTGTGCCACCCGGTGAGACAATCTATGAAGAAAGTGACAGCTGTTTAAATAAAAGACTTACCATATAAAAAGTGCCATTATATTTTTTACTTTTTTAAAATACTCAAGTCTCCTTAGATAGAACATGTGCTTTTATTCCTTCTTAGAGGTTTATTCAGCATTCCTCCTAAATATTTGCAGTGCTTTTTGAGAGAGGTGGACCAAGTGAACATCTAAGAGGTGACCTCCATTTCCTTCAGGCGCGTGCGACGTTAATCGAGCTCTGTAAGTCGCACTGTTTCATTGAAGGACACGTGTGGGGCAGACTGACTGGCAGGATGACCCCTAACTTGTTGCTGCATCCAAACCGTGCCATCTTTCGTGCAGCTGCGTTGTTCTTATATGTGAGTGGACGTTTCTTGTGGTGAAGGCTTCTCTTGTCTTTCTC
The DNA here is from genome assembly GCF_016835505.1 of Polypterus senegalus. Taxonomy (NCBI): domain Eukaryota; kingdom Metazoa; phylum Chordata; class Cladistia; order Polypteriformes; family Polypteridae; genus Polypterus; species Polypterus senegalus. The sequence continues at coordinate 71,808 of NW_024382310.1, forward strand.
TGATGTAGAACCCTCATCATCATGTGAGTTCACCTCTGTTCTAACACGTCTTTACTGTATGTGAAAACAGCAGTGTCAGATCAGGGCGAGTGTGAACACGACTGAGAGAATAAAAGTGAATAATGAAACAAAGCGGCAACTTTAACAAGTACCATAAATTTACAGCGGCTGTTACAGACTCAAATCAAATATATGTTTTTATTTTATAATAGTAAGATATAAATTAAATTAATTAAAAAAAAGAATAAATTGGTATTAGTGGGCGCCTTTCAAAAAAACGTTAGGGGGGCACAATTAAAACTGTTATAAAAAGTCGGGTCGCAAATACTTAAAGGTTGAGAAAGGCTGCCCTAACCTGATTTCTTTTTCTTTCATATATTCTTGAATAAAAGTGCACTTGTTTTGTTATACCTTTTGTGAAAGTGTTTATTTGATATTTGGACTTCAGTCTTCACAAATTATACTCTTCATGTCTACATTTTGTCATTATTAGTATAACATGAAGAAAGTTTCTGTTTTAGTTATGTTTTCAACAATTACTGCCTCGCATTTCCTGTCATCCTACATTTACCCAGATCGTTATAGACATGGAACACAAATAAAATGTACGTATTCCAAATAACGATATATTATTTACACTATACAACTCCAGGAATCTCACATCCAGATAAAGAGACTTGTGCTGGGAGAGCTTCATCTTCATCAAGGGGGAGGATGGGATAGCAGGCTGCTTGCTGCTTGTGGTGATCGACACATTTGCAAAGCAAAAGACGCTAATGGAGAGGAGTGAAGGAATTTAAGGTGGGCTTAAAAAAGTTTTTTGTAGGCTTCAGTGATTCTAGTGTTAATTAAATGTGGCTGAAAGCTCAAGCATTTGAGAGTTGCCTCATCATAAGAGGAACCATCAACGTAATTGCCAAGGTTAAAATTAAAGTAAATGAGTAATGAACACCCCTTTAAAAATCAGGACAAACTACTGAGAAAACCCAAACAACTCTAATGTGAAATGCTGTTAAGATCAATTGGAAAACCCTCAGGACACCATGTTAACGAAGCCATGTTTAGAATAATGGAAGAATCGACATGCTTACGAAGATACTGGTGGCTCTAGTCGACTGTTAAAATGGTAGAATTCTGCAAATTAAGAGTCACATGACATGATGTATTAGATAAGGTAACAGGAAAGTATAAAAGGGAATCATTTTTTTTTGATTGCTCACTCCATGGACTGAGACATTTGTGCATATCTATGTGGAAAAAAAAGCACTGTCCTGCCTTTTCTTCCGGACTCATAAATGACTGTTTTAGATAGAGATAGATAGATAGGTAGAGCTGCTGGAAAGGCTGCCACTCAGATGGGCCGGAAATATGTGTTTTGAAAACAGAGGAAAGTTTTTCCACTACACGGTCCATCCACACTGGTTTCATTCCTTGTGCCCAGTGCTGCCAGAATCGGGTCCACATCCCACCAGTGTAGTTTCTGACCTTGTGTCCAAACCCACTGAGATTGCAAATGGCTGCATGTATTTAGGATTTTGATAGTGTGTAACAAATTAAACCTAATAAAGAGGTAATCCGTTTATGACTGACAAAAGACGAAAAGAAAAAAAAAATATTTTCCTGAAAGTGTTGTACAAACCACAGTGCACGTGATGGTTTATTACTTTTTATAAAGGTACAAGTTGTTGATGCTGTTTTAGAGAATACAAACTGCGGTTGAAGATGAGCGTTTAATGGACCATTCAAATCTGCAGCCTGTAGAAGTTTGGGATTTTGCAGGCCCAGTTACTGAAAATGTACACAGAATGTGGTGACATTTTCTGCAGCAGACGGCCCAATCTCCTCAGACCAGCAATGAACATCTAAAATGGTGTGAGGAGCATTTGAGGTTCTACCAGGACAACAACGGGTTCAAATCTCCATCAAGGATCACTAATAATCTTTAAAATCAATTTGTGCACTGTTTGAACTTTTGTTGATTTTCATCTGTTTTTATACTGCAGCTTGTGAACACAAAGTTTGTTTTTTACATTTTGGCAGTAAAATTAATAATAATAATAATAATAATAATAATAATAACAACCATTTTTTACATGTATATAGCACCATTCTCACTACTTAAAGTGTCTTAGTGAGTGAAGAGCCACTTCAACTACCTCTAATACGTAACATCCAGCTGGATGATGCAACAGCAGCCATTTCTGATCCAGTGCACTCAAAAAATGTAAAAAGACTGATATTGATAAAATATATTTAATTTATCTCTTACACACTCTCAGATGCATTTCTAACCTAATCCATAAAGTACATCACCACAGCTGTTAACCATACCGCCTGTAAATACTCAGTGTGAACATACAGTGCTATTCCATTCTCTTTATTGCTATTTTATGTAACAACTCCTTAGGCGCTATGACACAGTACAGTGGCTTGTGACATTTAATCAGATTTAACATCATGTAACTTACTAAATAATCATTTATTCTTTTCGAATAACATATGCATGTTGTAATTTGGTGTTTGTTTCAATTTTTTGGTAGAATTTTCTAATTACTTTTTTCACTATACAGTATGTGCATTTCTTTGGGGGTATTGGGAAATACAAGAATAACATTACTTTTTAATATTGTGCAATTTTTAAAAGTAGAACATATTTTTTGTCATGACATGTCAATGACATTTTGTTTGACCCTGCATGCTGTCATTTTTGTTGTCACAGTTGCTATGCTGTTGCAATGGGTGATATCCAGGGTCATTCTGCATGTTTCATGGGTGTCTGCAGTATTAACAGCACTCACAGAATTTCAAAAGATCTCTGGTCTCAGAATTAATCTGAATAAAAGTGTACTCTTTCCAGTGAATTCTCAGGCTTATATTAGTTTAGATACCCTACCTTTTATCATTGCAGAACAGTTTAAATACCTTGGGATAAACATCACAAGTAAACATAAAGCTCTTTATCAACAAAATTTCGCCGTCTGCATGGAAAAAATTAAGCAAGACTTATATAGATGGTCAACCCTTCATCTCACACTAGCTGGAAGAATTAACACTGTTAAGATGAATATTCTTCCTAAGCACCTTTTTTATTTCAAAACATCCCAATATACATCAATAAATTATTTTTTAAGCAATTAGATTCAACAATAACCTCATTTATTTGGAACTCTAAACATCCATGCATCAAAAGAGCGACTCTACAAACACTAAAGGCAGAAGGCGGCATGGCTCTACCTAACTTCCAGTTTTATTACTGGGCGGCAAATATAAAGGCGATAAGAACTTGGACACAAATAGAAGAACATACACAGGCTTGGACCGCAATAGAAGTAAAATCCTGCAGTACTTCTTTATATTCCTTGCTCTGTGCCCCAATAAACACAAGTTATCAGCAATACACTAATAACCCAATTGTGCTCCACTCACTTAGAATCTGAAACTAATGTAGAAAGCATTTTAAGATGGAGAAGGTTCTATCTGTGGCACCTCTGCAAGAGAACCACCTCTTTCAACCTTCACAAACATATGCAGTTTTTAATATCTGGAAAAAATTAGGAAATAACTTGCTTAGAGATCTTTATATAGACAACGTATTTGCATCCTATGAACAATTACATTCCAAATTTAACATTCCAGCTACACATTTCTTTCACAAATTAGGAACTTTGTTTAAATAGAACCTTCCCGATTTCCCTCATCTTGCACCCTCATCAATGCTGGAAAAAATATTGCTCAATCTCAAGGACTCATACACCATCTCTGCAATATATACAATCATTTTACAATCCCTTCCTTTCAAAGATCCAAGAGGACACTGGGAAAAAGACCTCTCAATTAATATATCAGAAAAGGAGTGGAAAATAGCAATGCAGAGAATTCACTCGAGCTCCATATGTGCAAAGCATACAATTATACAACTCAAAATTATATATCGAGCACATCTGTCTCGACTAAAACTCTCCAAAATGTTTCCAGGGCATGATCCAACATGCGAACGCTGCAATCAAGTTCCAGCCTCACTGGGTCACATGTTCTGGGACCCAACCAAATTAACATCATTCTGGACAAAAAATTTTTATTACCTTTCAGATAGCCTTGGACTCACAATCCCTCCTAACCCACAACAGCTGTGGTTGGGATTTTTCCAGAGGGGTTTAAAGTGGAGAAAGACAAACTAATTGTGATTGCATTCACTACACTTTTGGCACGCAGACTCATTCTGATAAACTGGAAGAACCCAAACTCTCCTCTTTTAAGTCAGTGGGAAACTGATGTGTTATATTATTTGAAATTGGAAAAATCAAATACTCAGTTAGAGGATCTGCGCAGATTTTTTTCAAAACATGGCAGGATCTAATCAGTAATATTTTAGAATAAGCTCTTAAAGCACAGAGGAAGCAGCTATTTCTGTATTTCTTTTTCTTCTCCATTCATCTCTATTAGCTTATCAAACTCATCAATTTAGGTATGTTTACAAGCCTTAAATTTTACCCCGTTGGCCTTGCTCTCTCTCTCTCAGGTGTGGGGGTAACTTGTTCTCAATTCTTCTTTTTGTAAAAATTGATTGATTTGTATGGAATGATTGCAATAAAATTAATAAAATTTCCAAAAAAAAAAGTTTCATAGGTGTCAAGGATTTAAAGGTTTAAAGGATACAAAATAATAATAAGAACTAATAAGAAGAAGAAGAACTGGGGGGTATTTTTCATACGTGGATTACTCGTTTAGCCGGATGTAATTTGGCATGATCCTGGATCTTTCGGTTTTTCGAAACTCTTCTTGTGTTGTCATAGCAGCACATCCAAATCTTCAATGCTCAGAGCAGGTTTGTTCTATGTAAACAAGGATTATCTCACACACATAATCAGTTTCCGTGTATGGAATTCATTCAATCATCGCTTCGCCATTCATGAATGAGCAACCAATTGATATCGGTGCACAAATTATAAGAAGAGAATTTCAAATAGAGAGGGTTTTGCGCGATCGGCAATATCCTTTATTGCTTCTGGAGGAAATTCTTTTTGAAAGATACCGCTTTAACCGAGGGGGAATATTGTACCTCAAAGATTTATTAGCACCTTATATTCGAAGTCAAACTAGGCAAAATCGGGCTCCTACAACCACACAGACATTATGTATTGGTTTGAGGTTTTTTGCAAGTGGCACTTTTTTATATACTGTAGGCGATGCGGAAAATGTATCAAAAAGTGCAGTTTGCAGGCAATTCATACAGTCAGTTTGGTTCTGAAATATTTCCTTCGGGTTTTCATAGTGTTTCCTGGACACCTGCGTGCAGACAAAAAGAGGCATTTCATGCCATTGCAGGTACACAGACAAAACCACCCACAGTGCCATAAAGAATCTCACAATCTGCCTAACATTCTCCTTACCCAGGATTTCTAAATGAGATTGGGGCACATGGGACTGATCAGAGTGGAATTTGATCAAACATTATTTGGAAAATGTATCTCTCCTCCTGATGAATAATCAGACACAGTGTCTTCATCAAATATTTCATCTTCGTCAATATCTCATTGGTCACACACAAGTCCTAGGAATATAACATTCCCTGCAAATGACCCAACAAAAAAGAGGGCTATATTGAACATACCTATGGCACACATTGTGGACAAATATATGCAATGACAATCCTTTACCTGAAATGAGGTGACCACTGCATCCTGCCACTGGTTATGAGGAGGAGCTTCCCCCTGGAATGGCCTCAGAAACTTTAACTAGTTAAAGAACAGTCAATGAGGAGAAATAGTAAAGGGGAATTAAAAGATACAGACAGTGAAATAGTGGATGCCCTAAACTTACATTTTTCTGAGGTGTTTACAAGTGAGCAAGAGGATAACCACCCAGAGGTAACAGGGACTACTAAGGAGGTACTGAGGGATTTGGAAATTGTTGAGAGAGAAGTCCTGTTAAGAGTAAATAAGATGAAATCAAACAAATCTCCAAGAACAGATAATATTTAACCTTGAGTTCTTAAGGAGGCTAGCAAGAGCAGATATAAACCTTTGAGGCATATTTTTATGAAGTTATTGCGCACTGGGGAAATTCATAAGGACCGGAGATCCCTTTATATAAAAAGGGTAAAAGGGCAGTTGTAGTGACTTCTTTGGTAATACAGCGGAAAGAACTGCTGACTCATAATCAACAGGTCGCGGGTTTGAGCCTTCAGGCGTCACAAAATAAACATTTTGAGCAGTGAGCTGCTCTTAATTTTACAGTTATACAGTATAATAAAAACATACATTTGATTTGAGTCTGTGACAGCCACTGTAAAAGTATGTTACTTGCAAAGGTTAGCATTTTTTTATTCAGTTTTATTCTCTCAGTCACGTTCACGCTCACACCGATCGATACTGTTAGATTTCCAATAAAGACGTGCTATAACAGAGGTGAACTTGGATGAGGATGAGGGTTCTATATCAGAGAAAGAGAATCGAACCTGCCCTCCCTGCAAGAAATGTCCACTCACACATTAAGAACAATGCAGCTGCACCAGGCATAAAGGTGAAAGATGGCACCGTTTGGATGCAGCATGAGGTATGGCGTCATCCTGCCAGTCAGTCTGCCCCACACATTTCCTTTAAAGAAAAAGTATGGCTTACACCAACATATCGTGCAAAATCCTGTTTGTGATTATGTTTTGTGATGGTCTTTATATAAAAATATATGCTACTTATATAAAATAATATAAATATATATATATTATAATATAAAAGATCAAATGTTATTTACCATGATTAATTTATGTATCTTCCTACAGCGTAAAGTCAGAAGTAGACTGCAAATCTTCCTCTGTTTGATCGACACAGGCACGCTGACACAGTACATGTGTATTGAAGTGATATAAGCTGCAGGTGGAAGCTCCACACAATTGTGGTTACAGTTCTGCCTTTGTTCTGAAACAGTTTCATAAGCTTTATGACCTCAGTCTTGGAAAGTCTTTCTCCCATGGGGCGACTGGGATCTTTTCCTGAATAAAATCAAACACAGTTGCATAGGGTGCGACAGGAGCTACCACTTGCAGCTGAAGTCCTTTAGTGAATGGCTAAGCTGTCCTAGTGTCTCCTTTAGATCCTTCTTAAAGGTTTTCCAGGTCTTTCCTTCAACTGCATATCTCTGTAGTTTGTTTCAGAGTCCCACAACTCTTTGTGTTTCCTGGCTTCAGTTCTGCACTGCCCTTAATCTTTTTGTGTGTCCTTGAGCCTGTGATTCACTCTTAAACTGAAAGAATTCTGCTGGATATGCCTGATCAATGCCTTTGGGGATTTTGAAGACCTGGATTAGATTTCCACAGAGTCTCCTCTGCTCAGAATTAACAGGTTTAAGTTTCTGAGTCTGTTCTTCAGTCCCATGATGCTCCTGGTTCCTCTCCTCTGCACATCTTCAAGTGCTGCTATGTCTTTATGTAGCGTGCTGCCTAGAACTGCACTCATCTCTCCAGATGCAGTCTCACTAGCAAGTTATATAGTCCAAACATAACATCTCTTGATCAATATTCAATCGTTTTATGATAGAAAATCATATTTTATTTGACCTTTTAATTGGTTCCGCTCATTGCTTAGACAATGAAAGTGTTGTGTTAAAAATGAGGTGATGTTTGTGGACCCTGTCCATATTTATGTGTCTCCTAATATCCTCTGAAACCTGATGATAAAGAGGACATGCATCATGTGATAACTGCATTGTTTAAGAAGGGAAATATAATGTCACATACAAGTTACTGCAACAACCCATCTTCACTATTCAGAAAAGCACAGACATGGAGGTTTATACAAGATTTATGAGCAATTAATGTGTGTGTTATTCTGCGGTTCGCAAAAGTCCAACCACTATTATAGCATCCAGTATATCTGGAGGGAAAGCAAATTAACAATTCAGTTACAGAACGTCAACCCAACCAGAAGTTTAAATGTTTATGATAAGCTGCCATTCTCTGTTTCATTTTGGTTCATTCATGTGAATATTGGAAGATTTCACCAACAGATTGTCACACTTTTTAACTTACACTGAAAAATATGGAGAAGTGCAGCAGAAGACTGGCAAAGCTAAACTGACCTGTGTGTGCGCGTGTGTCTGTGTGTTCACCCTGTGATGAAGTGCTTGATACCCTGTGACCTGCCCTGTATAAGCAGTTTAAGAAGATGGATGGATGAATGTGATTTTGTGAATCTTAGGATAAAGAAATAAAACTGCGTGGCTGAAAACATTAAAATAAGCCATGAAAGGGGGGTCCGCAGCAGCCTTCTCTCACTGACCGCCATCACAAACAAGTAGTAAAGAAGGCCAATTCTGTCACAAAGCAGCCATTCTCTGTCTCCAAAGTGTCACTTGTGGCCACCAAGCAGCTGATTTAGGGTCCCAAGTGTGAAGAACCCCAGACTGAGGTCCTCAGAGCTATTAGCCTTCAGAATTCTAGTAGCTGCAGGAGTCCTGCGGAGCTGTGAATTATTATTGTGTGCACTTTATTATTATTGTTCAAAAATCGTGTTTCTGATTTGAAGAAGTCTGATGGTGTGTGTGCTCATTACAACAATGGCTGTCATGTGTTGTCTGATTTTATTATTTTCTTGTCCATATTTAACAATGTCCTATGTGTCACAAATTTCCCTCTGGGATAATAAAAGTCTTCTGCCATCCAGAAAAGTAAAAGCCACCCATGCAAAGTGAGAACATGGAGATTCAACACCGGCAGTGACCGGAGAAGGACTGGAACAAGAACACGAAATCAAAAGGGCAGAAGTGCGGACCACCACATCATAATACCTGCTGAATAAACACACAAGGGGGTCTGAAATGAGGGGGCAACTCTTAAAGTGGAACAAGTAAAGAATCAGCTGAGCAGAGCAGAAATAAAGCAGCTGAAAAACAGTGCAGACCATAATACGTTAAAACACAATTTATGGATCAGGTTTACTGGTGTAATCATACCTCAGAATAAAAAAAAAAAATAAATAAACTCAGTTTTACACAAAAATGTTTTATTTGCACATAATGAGAATGTAATAGCAGTGATTCTTACATTCATCCATTGTACAGTCCTGAAAAGTCTGCTAAAGACACAACTTGATCTGTGTTAAAGAAACTCACCAAAAATGTCTCCCTGTATTTTGTGTGCTAAATTTGAACAAAAATACTTTACTGCAGCAAATCTACTTGGTGGGACAGCACTAAGGATTATAAAGATATTGCAATTGTGCTTTTAAAAATAATGAAAAACCTTTTAACAATTACAGTATATTTTATAGAGCCATGGCAGGCGGAAAGTTTTTCTGATACAAGTTTGATTAAAGGTTTAAGTTTCTCTGTTTTTCCAGAATTGAGCACAATGCTGTTCTCTGAAGTATTAATTGTGTTCACTATGAGGTGAGCAGCTGCAGCTAATGAGACTTCACAAATATTAACAAATGTCAGTCTAAAGCAGCAAATCCTACATTTAATTGTGGACATCAAACCTCACTTGACCTTCTCAGTCGTCCATTTCAGTTCCTCACAGTCACCTGAGTGTCATTTAGTGAGCCAGCAGTGTGAGGAGTGAAGGCCGACTGCTCCGTCTGCACTCGTCTGTCATCTGCTGCCTTATTGAGGAGGAGTGCAGATTAAAGTACAGGAATAGGAAATATCAGCTTCACGATTAAAATTAAAAGTTTAGCATGAAACAAAACTAAAATAATAAAGGAACATTTCACAGAATTTCACTCTTTAACAAATCTCCACCGACTGACCAAAGCTGAACAAAATGTCGGCCGTCGTCTGAGCTCGGCTGTGGAGTTTTTAGTTGTGAAATCTGAAAGGCTGTGCCAGTCTTAACTACAGATATTAATAGATATTTATATTTCCAAATTTTAAAAAAAACAGCATATTATTTAACAATATATAATCAAATAAATAATTCTGTCTAATGGAAATAACAATAATCATTATAAAATGTAGAAAAAAAAAGTCACCAAGAAACCCTGAACTGTTTAAATGAAATACCAGGAGTCTCGTACATTTTCAGTTTTTGTTTATTACACATTCAAATAAGACGTTTTATGAAAATAATTGTGGTGAAATAAGCAATATTGATAAACAGTCCACACTCTACACAAACAGAGTACAATTTTTATAAAAACAGCCTTCAAAACAATACAGCGAATATGAAATGCTTGTATTGTTAAGAAATACGTCCAAGTATTGCACTGCTAATATGAAAGATGAACAAAGGAATCTTTGCATTTTTTATATTCATTAATTATTTACTGTAAATTCAGCACTGAAGAAGCTGAGCTAAATATTTTACATGTCAGGATGATTTTCAGTGCTTTTCGGAACCAGGAATAAAGAAAAGCGTAAAGAATTGGATTAACTCCAAAGTTCATTAAACTGACCAACACAAAGACATCCCTGATGATTTGTGTGATTCGGTTATTACTATCAGTAAAAAAATTGTATACATTGATAGGCAGCCAGCAGATCATAAAAGCCCCCACGACTACTCCTAATGTTTTTGCGGCTTTTCTTTCAGACGGTTTTGATATTTTACTGTCACTCACCTCCTCAGTTTGTCTCTTTTCTATCATACAGTTAATGGCTCTTGAATGGCTTCTTGCAACTACAAATATTCTGATATAAAAACCAATCATCAGTGAATAAGGAATAAAAAATGTTACAAGTAAAATAAAAATGATCATTTCATAATAAGTGTATACTCCACAAGCTCCTTCACATACCTCTGTTACAATTTCACTAAGACATAAACCTATGACATTAATTAAAACTGCTAACAGCCACACTACAGCAATGCTGATCTTTGCAACATTTAAAGTTATTTTTGAGCTGTAAAAGAAAGGATGGCAGACAGCAATGTAGCGATCAATGGATATTAAAACCACATTATAGATCACAGATATGCTAAGAATATTTGCAAGTGCGGAATGCAAATAACAATGAATAACTCCAAAGTACCAGCAATTTTCTATAAAGTTATTCAAACTGAAAGGCAACTCAAACAAACCCATTAAGAAATCGTCCGCTGCGAGTGAAAGGATCAGAAGATTAGTCGGCGTGTGCAGCTGAACAAAATGAGAAATAGAAATGATGACAAGAAGATTTCCAAAGACTGTCAATAAAATCAAAAGACATGAGAAAGTATAATAAAGTCCATAAACTTCAGTTCCATAAATCAGTTTATAACAAGATGCATTACTGTGAGGAAAGCAACGGCCAATTTTCATTTGTTTAAACTCCATGTCTGTCCCCTGATGTCACTGAGTCGTCCTGCCTGCACACTGAGATGTTTATACACTGAGGCCCTGCGACTGCCATATTCTCTCTGCTGACGTAATTCACATGAGGCAACTCTCTGCTGTGTTTGCTTCACAAATTCTCTCAGGATGTTTGTTTGTTCATTTCAGTTCTTACTCACTAATGAGTTCATCAAATCTCAGATGTCTTCATTATATTTGTTTGTCAGGAGCTGCTCAGGGCTGCGGTGGTCCCTCCTCACAGCTCCACAGTGGTCAGCTGCTGGCTCTCTGGAGTTTCCTTCATCTCCTCTGTCTGCTGTTTTTGTTTTTTTGTTCTCAGTCACTTTGACTTTCTTTCCTCATCACAGCGAGCAGCACATTAAATCAGCAGGTTCAGATGAGCTGAGGTTGTGCCCAGTGGTGGTCTGACACTCCATCCTGTGCTGTGCTGCTCAGAGCCCCTCAGACACCTGTGTGGAGTGTGCTGGACCACCCTGTGCTCATGAGAAGCCCTCACACACACACACAAATCCAGCAACATTTTGTTTTTATAATTTTATAGATTTTTTTAAAATCATACAACATTCCATACAAATAGATCAATTTTTACAAAAATAGGATCAAAAACAAATCAACCCCCACCCCTGAGAAAGAGAGCATGGCCAGCAGAATAAAACGTAAAGCTAATAAAAATAAGTAAACAGATGAATTAATAAGTGAAAAACGATAAATGGAGAAGAAAAAGAAACGGGGATAGAATCTGCTTCCTCAGTGCTTTAAGAGCTTATTCTAAAATGTTATTGATCAGATCCTGCCAAGATCCTCTAAGTGAGAATTTTAAATAGTATATAACATCAGCTACCCACTCACTTAGAATTGGAGAGTTAGGATTCTTCCAATTGAGCGAGATAAGTCTGTATGCCAACAGTGAAGTGTAGTAAAGGCAATTCCAGTTTGTTTGTCCTTCTCCACTTTAAGCCACTCTGTGAGCCCACCAAACACAGCTGTTAAAGGGTTAGGAGAGAGTGTGACCCCAAGGCTGTCTGATAGGCATTTTAAAGATTTTGGTCCAGAATGATGTTAATTTGGTGCAGGCCCAAAACCTATGACCCAAAGAGGCTGAAACTTGATTGTGGCGTTCGCAGGGGTTGGATCTTGCACTGGAAACATTTTGGACAATTTTAAACGAGACAGATGTGCTTGATATATATTTTTAAGTTGAATAATTGTATGCTTTGCACATATGGAGCTTAAGTGAATTCTCTGCATTGCTACCTTCCACACCTTTCTGAAATATTGAGTGAAAGATCCGTTTTCCACTGTCCTCTTGGATCTTTGAAAGGAAGGGACTGTAAAATTGTTTTATATAGTGCAGAGATGCTGTTTGAGACCTCAAGACTGATCAATATATTTTAAAGCATAGAGGCAGGTGAGAGGTGAGGAAAATTGGGCAGGTTTTGTTTAGCAAAGTTTCTAATTTGAAGGTGGTGAAAGAAATGTGTTGCTGGAAGGTTAAATTTGGAGTATAATTGTTCATAGGATGCAAAGACGTTGTCTATGTACAGATCTGTAAATGATTTAATCACAAATGTTATCCAGAAATTAAAAACTCCATATCTTTGAGAGGGTGGAGAAAAGTGGTTATCATGCAGAGGTGCCACAGATAAAAGCTTCTCTATCTTAAAATACTTCCTACATTGGTTCCATATTCTGATTGAGTGAAGCACAATTGGGTTGTTAGTATATTGGTGATAATTTGTCTTTATTGGGGCACAAAGGAGGGAATATAAAGAAGTACTGCAGGATTTTATTTTTATTGTGGACCAAGCCTGTGTTTGTTCATCTATTTATGTCCATGTCCAGGTTTTATAGCTTGTATGTTTACTGCCCAGTAATAACAATGAACGTTAGGTAGAGCCATGCCACCTTCTGTCTTTGTAGGGTCGCCCTTTGGATACATGGATGTTTTGAATTTCAAATAAATGAGGTTATGGTTGAGTCTAATTTCTTAAGAAACGATCTATTGATATATATTGAAATGTTTTTAAATAAAAAGGAAAGCTTAGGAAGGATATTCATCTTAACAATATTAATAATTCCGGGTAAAAATCTTGCTTATTTTTTCCATACAGACCGCAAAATTTTATTGATAAAGAGGTTTATGTTTACTTGTGATGTTTACCCCGAGGTATTTAAACTGATCTGCGATGATAAAAGGGAAGGTGTCCAATCTAATATTGTGTGCTTGAGAATTCACTGGGAAGAACAAATGTTTATTCAAATTAATTATAAGACCAGAAATCTTTTTAAATTCTGTAAGTGCTGTTAAGACTGCAGGCACAGTATTTTGTGAGTCTGATATATACAGTACCATATTATCTGCGTATAGAAAAATTTTCTGTTCAAGTCCTTCTCTGATAATTCCCAAAATCTCATAAGCATTTCAACAGTGAACTGCCAGTGGCCCAATGGCGATTGTGAAAAGTAGTGGTGACAAGGTGCATCCTTTCTGGTATTACATTCTGGTTTAAAGTAATCTGAACAAATGTTGTTAATACAAACTGAAGCTTCTGGACTGGTATACAGTAGTTTGATCCATGCACAAATGTTCGGACCAAACCCAAATTTCTCCAGGGTGGTGAAAAATTAGATCCCTTCAATCATATGAAATCCTTTTTCTGCATCTAACGGTAATAATATCTCTGGGATGTTTGACTTTGCAGGTGAATATATTACATTAAACAGGCATCGAAAATTGGAAGCCTTTAATAAATCCATTTTGATTTTGTGATATTACCAGAGGCAGCACTTTCTCAATCCTTCTAGCTAGGACTTTGTAAAGTATCTTAACATCATTATTCAGAAGTGATATTGGTCTGTATGATGCACATTGTAATAAGTCCTGCTTGGCAAAAAGTTTGAGGTAGAATTTTATTGTCTCTGGCTTCTGTGAATGTTGCTAATAAAAAGTGAGCTAACCGAGTGGAGTATTAATACTATAGTGGCAGTGGCTTATCCAATTCCTCTTCACTGAGAGTATCTATTTGTGGTATCTGTAATGCATCCAGAAATGCATTAGATTGTGTCTTGTCTTCTTTAAACTCAATAGAATATAAGGATTTATAGTAGTCTATAAATGTGTGCATTATATTTTTATGGTCAATGATTTTGTCTCTGTTTATGTTGGTGATTGCTGGGATTACATTGCAAACTTCTTGCTTGTGGATTTGTTGAGCTAAGATCTTATTAGCTTTCTCCATGTTCATAGTAATGATGTCTTGATTTAAAAATGAGTTGTTCAGTTTCTTTAGTTGTGAAGAGGTTGAGTTCTGAATGCAGAGCCTATGTTTTCCTATGAAGAGCCTCACTTGGACACCTGGCATGTTCTTGGTTTTTTCTAGTCATTTCACTGATTAGCTCTGATACCTTCTTGGTTTCCCATTTACTGTATTTCTGTGAAAAGATATGAGATGATGTGTCCTCTTAAGAAGGCCTTCAGGGTTTCTCAGAGTGCTACTGTAGAGACCTCTGAGGATGTATTTGTCTCTATAGAATAATTGATTTGTTTAAAAATAAATTCTTTATAGTTCTTGTCTGCTAATAAAAGTGAGTTAAGACGCCATTTGCGAGATGAATATGTGGGGCATAGTGATTTTAGCTTCAAGATCACAGGGGCATGGTCAGAAATAACAATAGCATCATACTTTCAAGATTTAATCGTAGGCAAGAAGTTGTTATCTACAAAGAAATAATCAATTCTTGAAAGGCATTGATACACTTGGGCCTCATGTATAAACGGTGTGTACGCACAAAAATATTGCATAAGAACGTTTCAACATTCAAATCGCGATGTATTAAACCTAAACTTGTTGTAAAGCCACGCACATTTTCATGCCAACTCAAACCCAGGCATACGCAAGTTCTCCACTCGGTTTTGCAGATTGGCTGCACCCAGTGTCAAGGCAGTGCTACTGTTCCTGTGTGGTTTATCTTTCTTTTTCAGATCCACATCCCTGACGCGCTTTATAAATACACTGAAATTACCCGCATATTGCTTATTAGTTTAATGCATCTGATTGTAATTAACCTGTAATAATATAATGGTCAACAGAATGGTCAAACTGTTCCAAATACCATAACTGCTTTAGCATTGTTACTCTTTCTGCACCTTCTTCTTCTTCTTTCAGCTGCTCCTGATAGTGGTTGCCACATCAGATCATCTTTTTCCATATTACTCTCACTGCATCACTAGGAGTATTTATATCACTGTACCTGAGTTTGAATCACAACTGTACAGCAGCTGATTGGAAAGAGAATTATCGGTATACAGCATCAAGCACACGCTGAATCAGCCATTCGCTATTTGAACTGCTCTCATCCAACAAACGCTTCAGAGTCTTCCCTGTACTGACCTTGCAGTTCAGAAACAGTTTCATCACAAGAACTCTAAATGCATTCCATTAGTTCATCAAGTGCTCTTTGTAGAACTCTCTGTACTTATAAGTACAATCAGTTCACTGTAAACTTACGATACAGCTATAATATTGCACAACCGGCATGATGACGATATCATTTTTAAGATGAAATGCAGCAAAATATGTTTATTATATTATACAGATAAAACTTGGGTTTAGAAATCTCCAGTGATCTGATAAGTTGTCATCAGTTACAAACTGTGTAATTGTCTTTGCAGTGTTAGATGTCCTCACAACTGTGACAGGAGACCTATCTAAGTCTGGATTTAAAACACAATTAAAGTCCCCTGCCATTACAATTGTATGAGTGTTCACATTGGGAATGGACGCAAATACATTTTCAATGAAGCCTCTATCATCCACATTGTGTTCATAGATATTTATCAAATTCACTTTATAGCTAAATAAATTACCCATGACAATCACATATCTATCTTCAGGATCAGATACTACATCTGATACAACAAATGAGACTGCTCTATGTATAAGAATTACCACACCTCCAGTTTTCTTTGTAAAGCTGGAAGGGAACATTTGGCCAGTCCAGTCTTTTTGCAGCCAAATCTGATCATTTCTTAGTAAGTGGGTCTCTTGTAAAAATACTATTTTAGCATTTAGACCTGTTAGGTGATAGAGTACTTTCTTTTTCTTTAATTCGTGATTCAGGCCTTTAACATTTCAGCTCACAAAGTTAACTGTCCGGTCATGGAGACATTGATTCTGAACTTTTGATGTCATTTTGTAGTCTTAACTGAAAATGAGACAGGTTTGACCTTAATTTCCAATTTTCCTAAGAGTTATTGCCATGAAGCCTATTGTTACGTTGCTACATATCATTATAAGGATTAAAAGGATGGATTAGATATAGCTTGCTCTCTTTCTCTCTTTCCCTAGTACCCCCATCACCCCATTTTGCCTCCCCACTTGAGACTGGACCCCACTTCACAAAGTCCCAGTCCTCTGACATACCTAGCTAGAGACAGAGCATGTCTAAAACAAAACGAGCCCCCAAGCAGTGGCGTATGAGGAATAAAATTGAGATATCTGTTGCCAATACAGTCCAATTACTATAAACACATAATATATTCTTCAATAGTCTTGAAATAGTAAGATAGTAAACCCAGCAAATGGTGTTAAAAAGTGGCCCTTGATAAGCATAGCAAGCCCTTATACAATAATAACAATAACAATAAACCAAAGGTATGATGTTAGACAGTCCTTTTAAAAAAATATTAAAAAAAAAAATTAAAAGCTACTAATTTAATTTTTTTCCACATATACATACATATGTGCATATAATTGTGATTAAAACCTAAACAGAAAGTGGCTGAGAAGGGAAAAGGATGTATAATTACGGTACCAGTATTACTGCAAGCGGATCAGAAAGCCAGTAAGATCTTCTTTGCCATGCCATTACAGGGTGCGACTTACAATGTTATTTCAGAAAGGTGTCTGGCTCATTTTTCTGGGGTTCTTTTTCTGCTTTCTCCTTAGAGGTAAAGATGTAGTGCTTACCTTGAATGTCCTCTTTCAGTTTAGCAGGATACGAGAAGCTGTATCTGATATCGGCTTTTCATACGCGCTGTTTAATGTTGTAAACAGCGGCACGCTTAGCAGCTGTTGAGGGTGAGAAATCAGGGAAGATACGAATGTAGCTTTTTTAAAATATAATCCCTTGTTACTGTCTGATATGTGACATTAAATTTAGATTTTAATTTCTTGAGTCCTAGATTTAGAGGCATTTGTTCCCAATGCTATCTCAGTGTATGATTTAAAGTCCTCTCTAATTATTTTGACATCATTCTTATTAATGTTGTCAAAGACAAAAAAAGGAGCCACATAAAGGTTTGGGGCAGCCACCTGTAGATAGTTCCTGACAGCAAAATGAATTGAATTGATGTACAAATGTGTACAGGTTAGAGTCCAAAACAGAACTGAATTGTTGAGGTAAAGATGGCGGTTTTAAGAGCAAGCAGAGGAAGTGACATGGTTGGGGCTGGAACTGGAAATGATGTTGTCGGAAGTAACATCATCAGGACAAGGCGGAAGTGGTCTGAAGTGGAAAGAGAGAAAAGATCAGTGCACTTCGCCATACCCTAGTCTGGCATGGAATTGTCCTCATTCGGCCCTTTAGCTGCCTCCCATGCGCACGTGTGTGACAAAGTTTATATTCCTCCCTCTGCAAATGGAGACTCTGCAATGGAAACGATAAATTCTGCCACCAGCACTTTAATGAGGATTCACTCTGACCCTGCAGTAATAATTAGTGGTGACTTCAACCATGTGACTTTTGAACAAATGATGACAAATTTCTATCAGTTTGTGACTTTTTCCACTTGAGGAAATTACATGCTGGATCTGCTGTATTCAAATGTTAAAGATTCATCCAAGTGTCAACTGCTGGCACCATTTGGTAAATCTGACCACATCCTGATTCATCTTAACTATAAGACAGTTATTAGACTGAAATGGCTCTGAATGACAAATGAAAGACTGGGAAATGGTGTGTGAGTCACAAGGGGACGATATCGAGGGACTCTGTCACTGCCTCAAAGACTATATGAGCTTCTTTGTTGACACAGTGGTACCCTGTGGTGTTATGGGTCCACAGCTTGCTTAGCAAAGGGCGTTTTTTTAAATAAATAATCACCGCACTCGCGGCTGCTTGGTGAGGGGGCGTGGTGGCCATAGCAAGCCGGGGGGCGATCTGCGGTGTGGCCGTTTCTCACCTAGTGCACAGGTGAGGGACTGCCCACATCCATGATTGTTCCCGTGGCTAATGTGCTGCAGCTGCTATGGCCCCTCGCTGTATAAAAGAAGCGTGAGTCGGTTGGAAGGGGAAAAAAGAGAAAGATCAGAAAAACGAAAAGAAGAGACAGAGGTTACAGGAAGTGAGAGAGCAAGTTGGTGCAGCAGGAAGCGAGCGAGCGAGCGAGCGCACGTAGGCATCTGAGCAGACAGCCTTGGTGTTAGGCTGACACCCAGGGCGTAGTAGTTGTTGTCGCTCCCATAGAATTTGTTGTAGAAAGTACTGGAGTGACTGGGAGACGGGTGACTCCGCATGGGGCCGCGGATGGCAGCGGGAGTCAGGATTTGGGATGTGGTGTCCTCCACATGAGAGTCTTGGCCGTGAGAGGAATTCCCAAGTCTCGGTCTGGAGGGAGCGGAGCCGAAGCCAGGGATCGGGACGACTCAAGTTCAGTAGTGGAAAGAAGGTCAGCTGCAGGTAGAGTGGCTCCCCTGTTGCGAAGCCTGGATAGGGAGAAGCAGGGGAGTCACCAGTTAAAAGAAGGCACCAGACTTGTTGTTGGTTTTAAAGTCTACTTCCTAGAGAACGTTTTAACCTCGTTTTAAAAGGATTGGGTTTTTTTTGTATGTATTTAACCTCCACGTTTGTTTTTATGGATTATTTATTTAATAACTCTTTTTGAAAGCACTGCACTATTTATTTGAACACGTGTTTGTTTTAATAAAAGCACTTTTGCACATTTATACCATCCCCTTGCTATGTTGTTGCCTCCACTGTCTAGCTCATCGGTGACATTACCGACGGTGTTGGGTTTAAGGGCTCCTGAACAGCAATGGGAACATGGAGCAGAACCCGCATCGTCACATACCACAAAGACTGTGCGTTGCTTTACAAACAACAAGCCCTGGATTACTAAGGCCTCCTAAATGAGAAAAAGAACAGCATTCAAATCTGGTGACAAAGAGGCTCTGAAGGAAGTGCAGCATGTGCTAAAGAAAAAGCTGAGTGAAGGAAAGAAAGCTTTCAAAGTTAAACTGGAAAACAAACTCAGATTAACATGAAGGATGTCTAAAATGGACTACATAAAACTATGGGACTCAAGCAATCCAGGGCTCAGTTGCTAGAAGGACAAAGCTTACCCCGAACCAGTTTTTTAATAGATTTAATAGATCCCACCGCCACCTTCTTCCAATGACCAGTCTCCCCACACAATCCCTACTATATCAACAACTCCTACCACATAAACTGGAATGGCCAGTGACAAGTCCACCTCTGACCATCAGTGCAGACTCTCCATAACTGAAGACTAAGTAAGACAACTGAGGAATCTACACATAGGAAAAGCTGCGGGTCTAGGTGCAGTCAGTCCTCGAGTTCTTAGGGCCAACTTTGTGGTGTCCTCTGTCACCTGTTCAATCTGTCCCAAAGCCTTCCAAAATTGCATTGTTCCTGTTCCAAAGATGGTAGGTGCCTCTTCACCTAATGGCTACAGACTAGTGGCACTTACTGTACATTTCACATCATGAAGACCTTTGAGAGGCTGGTCCTGGACTACATGCATTTTGTCCATCAGACAAAGGTTGGAAAGCAGGATGCTGTTTTCTATCTGCTCCCCAACGCTTATTCTCGCTGGGACAATGCTGGTAGCACTGTGAGGAGTCTGTTTTTTGATGTCTCCAGTGCCTTCAATACTATCCAGCCATCACTATTAAATAGGAAGCTCAGGGATATGCAGGTGGATGAGCCTATGGTGCCCTGGATGATGGAGTATCCACAGTTTGTAAGACTCAAGGACTGCATGGAAGAGTATTTACCCTTTTGAACTACTTTAAGGACAACAGCCACGGGGGTTATTAGATATCCTTAAAAAAGGTGGGGAAGTTGATGCTCTTCCCTCCACCAATATTCTTGTACATGACACGCAGTTATGCAATTTGGCAAATTCTTAAAGAAAATATAGAACAAGCACAATTAGCATAAGACCATTTTTAAAAGCTCAGCCTTGTAGGAATTCCATCTCAGAGATCACGTCACAGTTCTTATTCCTACTTCTGATATGAAATTGCTAGCCCATTGGCAGGGGTCCTATGAAATTAAGGAGAGGAAAGGGCTGCTTGATTATTTGGTGGAGCAGCCCAGTCGTTTGCCAGCTGAGTGAGTTTATAATTGAATGTGTTGAAACTGTGAAAGGTTTATGCTCCTGATCCCTACTCCACTCGTCCTTTGTTCACAAATTAAACCTTCATTTCAGTGATAAACTGACATTTAAACAATGGTAGGATCCTGATGGAGCCCTCATGTCTGTCCAAGAGGTTGTAAATGAAAAAGCAGGATGGACTTCTTTAATTGCACGTGATAATGTAACAGAGCCCAAGGTGATCGTCAGAGAATGCCATATTGACTCCCAGAGGCAACACATGTTGAAGTGGAACTTGAGATCAGATAAATGTGAGATCTTGACATGATAGAGGAAAGTTTTAGCCTCTGGTCCAGCTCTAATGTCTTGGTTCCAAAGCCTGACAGCAGCTGACGCTTTCACCGTGGCTTAATCAAATCTGCTTTGATGCCTTCATGATTCAGTGAGTAGATGGCATCCTTGAGTGACTCAGTAAGGCTTAGTTTTTGACTGCACTCAACATGATGAGATGTTACTGGCAAATTTCTTTAACAGTCCCCAAAAAGTTCCCGGTCCTCCCATTTGGATTGCATGGGGCACTGGCCACCTTCCAGCACCTGGTGGACAGAGTGCATGACCCCACAATTTATACAGTGTTACCTACCTGGATGACATGAATAACTATTCCAGCATGTGGGAGGATCACACGGAGCATGTTTGGGTGGTGGTCTGCATGTCAATCTAAAGAAATGTTATTTTGGATTGACGGAAGCTAAGCATTTAGGCTACATGTTGGGTAGGGGCACTGTCCGTCCACAGTGTACTGAAGTTCATGCAATACTGCGCTGGCCTCTTTCACGAAATAAGCAGCAGGTTCTGACTTTTTTTTGTTTGGTGGGGCACTTCAGCCTGTTTGTGACCTCAGCTTTTGCCAGCCACAGAGCCAGTATCCTTGAAACTGAGTAACAAACAATTGTGACTTTCAAGTATGGTAGAATGCTGATATATGCCCCTTTCAGCTGATTTGTTCTGTCCTTAGTTGCTTCCCAACAGCTTGGCTGTGCCAGTTGCAAAGCTGAACAGACAAGGCAGTATTTTGAACCTGGATGCAGAAATAACATTCTTCTGTATGCTGTTCCAGCTGATGCTGAGTTACTATTTAGACTGAAATGGTAAAGACAGGAATAAGTCAAATATAATTTAGTAGTGAGCAGAGATTATCTAATTTTGTGGAGTAATACTAAATCCATAAGTGAATCCATAAGTGAATGTGTGATTATGACAATGAACTGGGCTTTTAACAATCTGGCACAACTCTTCTGACATTAGCAGATGAATAAAACACTTGGTGAAGGTGCCAGTTTCCACCTCTATGTGAATAATGTAATCCCCATCAGCACAACTAGATCATAATTAATAACTAAGTCAGATAAAAGACAATTAAATTCAGTCATGAACATGGGCTTGATGATCGGTATAGTAGTTCTACAATTTTGCTGGAATCTCTTAACATCAAGTGTCACAACGTATGTGAAGTATTTGCCCACAAAAATAGGACAATCCAGTGTAAACAATGTCCCAATACAGTAATCCAGAGAATGCTCAAAACAAAAACAGTCAGAAGGTCCAAAAATCCACCAATACCAGAAAAGCACAAAATCAGCAAAAAACACAAACTCATCGACTCCCTAGCGCATGCAAATGAACTGCTAGGAACTGTGGGAAACCCTTGTCTTTATACAGCTGAGGGCAGTCACTAGTGAAGATGGGCAGGTAGCCCCACCTCTTGGAGAACCACCCACAAAACACATATAACAAAAGCTTAGGGACAAAATCAAACTTAAGGAATAATTAACAAAGTAATATAACATAAATAAATAACTTAAAAATTAACAAAAGGGACATGAAACAAGGTTTTTCCCCCTGATGATACTCAAAATAACCCAAAACCCCAGTGATAGTGCAAGACACCCCCATAAAGTCCAAAAATAACACTCTCCCCCAGTTGGAACAATAGAGAGGAGATGTCTTGTGTCTGAAATAGTAGAGCCAGGCTGAGCAGATGAGGCAAGAATACCCACTCCTGGTGTTCCCAGAAATGCAAAAAACTGGCACATCACTTCTTGGTGTCCTTCAGTGGGGTAAATAAAACAGGAAGACCACCTCACAGTGTTACTGGCAGAGCTATTGACTGGGTGCCACCACCTGGTGGTCCCATCATTTCAAGTGAAACAGGTAGTTGGGCAGCAGGCAACTTAGCACCTCCCAACTTGGATGACTAGGCATCAGGAGGATGGACACCTTCCAAAAGAGATGAAAGGGCTAAAACGTATGTTAAATGGTGAGTAACTTGATAATGGACAGCAGCTCAGATGTACAATACAATACAATACAATTTATTTTTGTATAGCCCAAAATCACACAAGAAGTGCCGCAATGGGCTTTAACAGGCCCTGCCTCTTGACGGCCCCCCAGCCTTGACTCTCTAAGAAGAAAAGGAACAACTCCCAAAAAAACCCCAGTAGGGAAAAAAATGGAAGAAACCTCAAGAAGGCAGTTTAAAGAGAGACCCCTTTCCAGGTAGGTTGGGCGTGCAGTGGGTGTCAAAAAGATAAATGGGGTCAATACAATACACAGATCAGAACAAATCCTCAATACAGTATAAAAATAAAAATTTTAGAAGTACGTAGCAGAATTTAACAATGGAGGACATCACTTAACATGATTTGGATTTGTTTAGAGTCCTGGAGACCTTGGCCATCAAGCTGCCTTCCCCCATTTGGCCATTCCACAGCTGAAACAGTGCAGGGCCAGCCAATCCGATGAAGGACCTCTCTTTCCCATGATTCCAGCGTTCCTTCATTAGGGATGACTTTACCTTAGGCAGACAAAACAACTTGGCAGGTGGGTGGTGGTACCAAGTGCCACATTTGAGTACTGAGAAAAGAAACAGAATAGGTGAGGGTTAGTATCAAATTATAACTATCATGTAACTTTTTAGTTTGTTTTAGTGCTAATGACTGAAAACAGAGATGCAGTCTGTACAGTTAATCAGCAGCTCTAGTCAGGGTATGCTAAACAGAAGTAGTGAGTCTTCAGCCGGGATTTAAAAGCTGAGACCAAAGGGGCATCTCTTATAGTATCAGGCAGACCACTCCACAGTTTAGGGGCCCTGTAACTAAAAGCTCGACCTCCCACTGTTATTTTATTAATCCTTGGAATCCTAAGCAGACCGGCATCTTGAGATCTTAATGTGCGCTCTGGTTTGTAAGTCATGATAAGTTCAGACAAGTAAGCCGGACCTTGGCCATTTAATGCTTTATATGTTAAAAGGAGGATTTTGAAATCTGCCCTAAACTTAACTGGGAGCCAGTGTAAGGATTTAAGAACTGGAGTCATGTGTTTGCATTTCTTGTTCTTGTGATAATTCTTGCAGCAGCATTTTGGATTAACTGCAGGCTGTATAAAGAACAGTTTGAACATCCAGTGAACACCATATTGCAGTAGTCAATCCTACTAGAAATAAATGCATGAATTAATTTCTCAGAATCCTGTTTATTTAGAAAGCGCCTTAATTTCCTAACATTTTTAAGATGGAAGAAACATGATTTGAACAATAATGTAATATGTGCTTTAAATGATATGCTAGAGTCAAAGAGAACTCTGAGATTTTTGATTCAGTAAAATTAATAGTGATTCCAACTGAGTTAAACGATGACAGAATATTGTTGTGATCAGCGTCATCCCCGCCAACATTTAACATCTCTGTTTTATCTGTATTTAAAGACAAGTAGCTCTCATCCATTCAGTCCTTTAATTCACTAACACAACTAATTAAAGACAACATTGGAGAAACTTCATTTGATTTAAATGAAAGGTATAACTGGGTGTCATCTGCATACAAGTGAAAATTAACATTATGTTTCCTAATGAGAGATCCCAGTGGAAGCATGTAAAGTGAAAACAGTAAAGGTGCCAGTACTGAGCCCTGCGGGACACCATATTGAACTTCTGTGTATAATGATGAAGTCCTGTCAGCACATTTCTGTACATACTGGAATTGATTTGATAAATAAGAACTGAACTAAGCGAGCACGGGGCCTGTAAGCCCAACATCATTTTCTAGTCTGTGTAGTAAAATAGAATGGTCAATGGTGTCAAATGCTGCACTTAAGTCTAACAACATAATGATGTTTCTCCTCCTCTCAAGGGTGGCTTGCACACATCAGCACCCTCAGCTTCACTTGGACCCACAAACTCTATACTCCTGGCCTCATTCAGAGCTGCACATTCCAAGCAAAAAGGACATGAAACTACAACAACAACATTTATTTATATAGCACATTTTTATACAAAAAGTAGCTTAAAGTGCCTTACATAATGAAGAAAAATAAAAGACAAAATAAGAAATCAAAATCATACAACTTTAGTTAACATAGAAAAAGAGTAAGGTCCGATGGCCAGGGATAACAGAAAAAAAACTCCAGACAGCTGGAGAAAAAAAATAAAATCTGCAGGGGTTCCAGGCCACGAGACCGCCCAGTCCCCTCTGGGTATTCTACCTAAGATAAATGAAATAGTCCTCTTTGTATTTAGGTTTCTCACGAACGCTCTTGATGATGATGGTCATGCAAATGTCTGGCTTTTAATCCATCACTGTTGGAGTAGATGGTGGTGGTGCAAGCCACAATCAAAAAAACGCCGGAAAAAGAAACAGAAGAGAGAGTAGGGGTTAGTACGGATTTTAGAGCCACCATGAATAGTTATTATAATGAATTGGATATACAGAGTATCAGGATTAAATTAATGAGAAGGCCATGTTAAAGTAATGTGTTTTCAGCAGTGTTTTAAAGTGCTCTACTGTATCAGCCTGGCGAATTCCTATTGGCAGGCTATTCCAGATTTTAGGTGCATAAAAGCAGAAGGCCGCCTCACCACTTCTTTTAAGTTTTGTTCTTGGAATTCTAAGGAGACACTCATTTGAGGATCTGAGGTTACGATTTGGAATATAAGGTGTCAGACATTCCGATATATAAGATGGGGTGAGATTATATAAGGCTTTATAAACCATAAGCAGAATTTTAAAGTCAATCCTGAATGACACAGGTAACCAGTGTAGTGACATCAAAACTGGAGAAATGTGTTGATTTTCTTTTCCTAGTTAGGATTCTAGCAGCTGCATTCTGCACTAGTTGCAAGTGATTTATGTCTTTTTTGGGTAGTCCTGAGAGGAGTGCATTACAGTAATCTAGTCGACTGAAAACAAACGCGTGAACTAATTTCTCAGCATCTTTCAGTGATATAAGAGGTCTAACTTTTACTATGTTTCTTAAGTGAAAAAATGCTGTCCTAGTGATCTGATTAATATGCGATTTAAAATTCAGATTACAGTCAACAATTACCCTAAGCTTTTTACCTCCGTCTTGACTTTTAATCCTAATGTATCCAGTTTATTTCTAATAGCCTCATTGTATCCATTATTGCCAATCACTAAGATTTCAGTTTTCTCTTTATTTAACTTGAGAAAGTTACTATTCATCCATTCTGAGATACAAGTCAGACATTGTGTTAGTGAATCAAGAGAATCAGGGTCATCAGGTGCTATTGATAAGTACAGCTGTGTGTCATCAGCATAGCTGTGGTAGCTCACGTTGTGCCCTGAGATAATCTGACCTAACGGAAGCATGTAGATTGAGAATAACAGCGGACCCAGGATAGAGCCTTGTGGAACACCATATTGGATATCATGTGTCTTGAGTTGTAATTCCCACAACTAACAAAAATTTTCTCCCTGTCAGGTAGGATTCAAACCAATTTAAGACACTGCCAGAGAGGCCCACCCATTGACTAAGGCGATTTCTAAGAATTGTGATCAATGGTGTCAAATGCAGCACTCAGATCTAAGAGGATGAGAACAGATAAATGGCCTCTGTCTGCATTCACCATAAATCATTTACTACTTTAACGAGTGCAGTTTCTGTGCTGTGATTTGTTCTAAAACCCGACTGAAATTTATCAAGAATAGCATGTTTATTGAGGTGGTCATTTAACTGCATAATGACTGCCTTCTCCAGAACTTTACTTAAGAAAGGCAGGTTAGAGATGGGTCTAAAATTTTCAAGAGCTGAGGGTCAAGATTATGTTTCTTAAGTAGGGGTTTAACTACAGCAGTCTTAAGACAGTCTGGGAAGACCCCGTATCTAATGACAATTTACTATGTCAAGAACATTATCAATTAGCACGCCTGATACTTCTTTGAAAAACCTTGTTGGTATTGGGTCAAGGACCAGGTGGAGGTTTTAATTGAGAGATTATTTTTGTAAATCAGGTAAATCTATCCTAGTGAAAGAGTTTAATTTGTTTATAACAGGATGCTGGGGTTTAGGAGGATCCTTAGTGTTGGGGAGATATACTATGTTATTTCTAATATCATTAATTTTTTGATTGAAAAATACAGCGATAGCCTCACAGGTTTCACTGGAAGTACTTAGGAGGCATTCCTTTGAGTTACCTGGGTTTAGTAGGCGATCAATTGTAGAAAATAAGACTCTGGGATTACTAGCATTGTTATTTATAATCTTAGAGAAATAGCAGCGTCTCTCAAGACGGACAGTGTTATTGTATTCTGTTATTTTGACTTTTAATATTTCGTGGTGGATAGTAAGTTTAGTCTTCCTCCATTGACGCTCAGCTCTACGGCATGTTCTCTTTAAATCAGACACTCTTTGGGTCTTCCATGGTATAACAATGCTAGAAGATTTTTTCACTGTCTTTTCAGGTGCAACTATGTCAACAGCAGCTCTCACTTTAGTATTAAATCTTTCCACCTTACTATTTACATTATCCTCGCTATTATAGTTGGCACTATAAACGGACTGATTGCTTAGAATGTTTGTAAGTTTTAAAGCTGCTGCCGAGTCAAAGAAGCGTTTTTTAACAATATGCTTCTCATGAGTGTTTTTTATCATTATTTCTATATTAAAAAGTAGAAGAAAATGGTCTGATAGACGAATATCAATGATCTGTTTTATATCAACTTTCAGTCCTTTAGTAATCACTAAGTCTAACGTATGACCTGCTTTATGTGTAGGCTGATTTACGAGCGTCTCAAATCAAAAGAATCCAGGAGGTTCATAAATTCTTTTACTTTTAGATCACACTGATTATCTATATGAAAATTAAAGTCGCCAACTATTAGGAGTGTGTCATAGTTCGTAATTAAAATTAGTGATTGTTCTTGACTTGCGCTGTATTCTTGCTGGGGCTGGAACGACACTGGAAGGATAGACAGATAGAATAATTAAACACGTACTATGAAGATATTTCAATGTTCCTTAAACGTTTTGAAGAATCGGAGTTCTAAGCTTACAGGTAGCTTAACGTCTATTACAGAGCTGATTGTGTGGTGATTGGTTTTCTTGGAGAAATAAAAGGAAGGACAGGAATTGGGGGTTAGTAAGTTTGAATGGGACAGTACTGCTACAATAAAGTATTTCATTGAAGGTCACGCATGCCGCAGCAAGCATCTTGCATGAGACAGGAACAATCACTTCGTCACTGTGTTCCCACGTTTAATAACATGCTTTAACTCCTATCATCACGAAAATTATATCAAATATACATTTCAGTATTTTAATTATTCATAGAGCTATAATAACATGAATGTAATGGATTCTGTGCCCTGTTGGAGAAAGAGAAAGCCCAGAAATACGTAGTGATTCACACACATAGAGCACATAGAAGATCAAATACAAAACAAAGCATTTAATGTGCGACTTTAGTTACGATGGGATTTAAGAGACTAGTAAATGAAACAATTTTTAGATGAAGTTTATGATGTTCTGCTTTAATGACAAAATAAACTACGTGATTAAAGTGGAAATTGCAAGATTAAATATGGGATAATAAAATAAACAAGAGCTGAATTTTCATATCTATAAAATGTACAGTATTGTTTACATCCCCCTGTTTCGATATAACTAAAATATACAAAAAGGAATGTAAATATAAATGAAAACAACCACATCACTACAATCCTGACCTTTGTGATATTCAAAGTTATTTTTGAGCTGTAAAAGAATGGATTGCAAACAGCAATGTAGTGGTCAATTGATATTAACACCAAATGTCACACAGCAGCCATCCTCTGTCTCCAAAGTGTCACTTGTGGCTGTCAAGCTGCTTATTTGGGGTCTCAAGGGTGAAGACCCCCAGACTGAAGTCCTCTTTTATCTCAGAGTTGTCAGCCTTCTGAATTTTAGTAGCTGCAGGAGTCCTGTGGAGTTCTGAATTATTATTGTGTGATCTTCATTATTATTGTTCAAGAATCGTTATTCTGATTTGTAGAAGTCTTATGGTGTGTGTGCTGATTACAACAATGGCAGTCATAAGTGGTCTCTTTTATTATTTTCTTGTCCCTCTTTAACAATGTCCTATGTGTCACACATTCCTACTGCTCACAAATTTCCCTCTGGGATAATAAAAGTCTTTTGCTATCTTGAAGAGTAAAAGCCACACATGCAAAGAGAGAACATGGAGATTCAACACCGGCAGTGACCGGGAGAAGGACTGGAACAAGAACACTAATTCAAAAGGGCAGAAGTGCGGACCACCACATCATAATACCTCCTGAATAAACACACAAGGGGTCTGAAATGAGGGGCAACTCTTAAAGTGGAACAAGTAAAGCATCAGCTGAGCAGAGCAGAAATAAAGGAGCTGAAAGTTAATCATGAATCATTGTATACAGTGCAGACCATAATAACTTAAAAAATAATTAATGGGTCATGTTTACTTGTATACTCATTCCTCACATGAACAAATAAAGAAATAAACTAATTTTTACATAAAATAATTGTTTTTATTTTACAAAACATACTGTGTTATTTCACAAACATTTCAGTTGCTCACTGTTCACATCACCACACAGGAACATTTTTTCTCCTTAGTTCCACCATAAAAGGACTAAGCAGACAATGAGTGGACAATCCAGAGCCTCAAACCTCCACCAAAGCGCTGAGTTCTCGTCCATCACAGGCCACGGGGAGAACACGAGAACTGCAGACATTTATCAGGCTGCTTTGGAACGGAGAGGCCACGTGAAGGCTCTGCATGGACACATTGAATCTCACAGCGGCCATTTGATTCTCAGCGCTGGCTTTACGTCTTTATGGATTATTGATGTGTTTTATGGTGTGTTGTTGATTGTTATATTGTAGGAGTTGAACTTGAACCCTGGTTTGAGGGGCTCCTAGCATGTGATGCAGTTGAACTGTTTAATGTAACTCAGCTTCATGACTTGCTGGGTCTGTGCTGAGTCTCATATTCTACTCAGCTTAGGCTTACAGACTGAAGGTGTTATTTTGATATTCGCTATGATAATGGTTTGAATTATTAAGAAAAGGCATTTTAAGTGACTTATAGCAAGAAATGAAAAAAAACAAGCATTGGGATAAGAAGAAAAAGTCATCTTTTAAAGTGTGCTGCTTGCTCTGTTGTTCTGATCAGACTAAGTTTCCTGTTGACAGACCCGCCTGAACAGAAGGAAACATAAAGTCACCCAAAGTGCTGAGAACGACATGGACGTGCCTGTCATGTGTGGAGTGAACTTTGAAAAACACCTAAACAGTCACAGACTCCTTAGTTAACAGGACGGTCAATCAGCCGAGTGGGCCGCGTGAATTGTGACCAGCTAAGGTCTCGATGTTTTGTGACATCCCGTTAACAACTGGATAAACCAATCAGGGTAAAGGATTTCTAATTATGTAATGAACTCCTTGGCATTGTGATGTAATCAATGAAGAGTATAAATAGAGTGAGACAGGTGTCTCTCCTTTGTAACACTCGCTAATAAGGTGCTTGTGCGCCTACTGAGAGACGGAGATAATAAAGAAGACAGGCTGACGCTTTTCTACTGCCTGAGTTTTACTGGCAATACAGGACACCCAGTGTGGGGTGCTGGTAAATTTTATTAAACATTAAATCACAATAGTTTTTATTGTTTACTGATAATGACAATCTGATAATAGAGAATCTTACATCCACCCTTGTAGGATCATGCAAAAGAGTGAAATAAACGGAGATATGTCTGCATGAATATTTTGTGCTAAATCTGTACACAAATACTTTACTGCAGCAACCTTACTAGACAGATTATAAAGGTGGTTTTAAAAAGAAGTAAGACATTTTTAACAGTTATTTTAAATATTATTAAACAGTGATGACAGACAGACAGTTATTCAGATGCAAATGTAATTCTTTTATTAGGTAGAAGTTTCGCTGTTTTCATACAATTGAGCACAATGCTGTTCTCTGAAGTATTAATCGTGTTCTGTATGAGGCGAGCAGCTGCGGCTAATGAGACTTCACAAATATTAACAAATGTCAGTCTAAAGCAGCAAATCCTACGTTTAATTGTGGACATCAAACCTCATTTGACCTTCTCAGTCGTCCATTTCAGTTCCTCACAGTCACCTCAGTGTCATTTAGTGAGCCAGCAGTGTGAGGAGTGAAGGCCGACTGCTCCGTCTGCACTCGTCTGTCATCTGCTGCCTTATTGAGGAGGAGTGCAGATTAAAGTGCAGGAATAGGAAACATCAGCTTCACAATTAAAATTATTATTTTAGTTTTGTTTCATGCTAAACTTTTAAAGGATCAAGTGTCTTTTAAATTTTGACTCTTAAGCAAATCTCCACCAGGTTGACCAAAGCTTTTCAGAATTTCAATCGTTACCTGTGCTCTGCTGTGGAGTTTTGAGTTGTGAAATCTGAACGTCTGTGCAAATCGTAAGTACACATGTTAACAAATATTTATAGTTCTAGATTTTATGTAAAATGCAGCACATTACTTAACAATTTATGAACAAATGAATAATTATGTCCAAAAATAATGGAAGCAACAATGTTAAAATGAATAATAAAGTCAACCAAGAAACAATGAAGTGTTTAAAAGAATTTCAAGGAGTCATTTATTACACATTTAAATAATAAGAAGTTTTATGAAAATAACTGGTGAAAAAAGCAATTTTCATGAACTGTGTACACTCAACACAAAAAGAGTACAATTTTAACATAAACAGCCTTTAAAACAACACAATGAATATGAAAAGAAATAAGAAATATGTCCAAGTATTGCACTGCTAATATGAAAAATGAGCAAAGGCATACTGTACAAATAACTAACAGTATCTAAGCATAGAAAATTACTTTTACATTTTTTATTTTCTTGAACATTTACAGTAAATTGAGCACTGAAGAAGCTGAGGTAAATATTTTACACGTCAGGATGATTTTCAGTGCTTTTCTGAACCAGGAATAAAGAAAAGCGTAAAGAATTGGATTAACACCAAAGCTCACTTCACTTAGCAACACAAAGACATTCCGGATGACTTGTGTGATTAGGTTGCTACCATCAAGCAAAAGATTATATATCTGAATAGGCAGCCAGCAGATAATAAAAGCCCCCACGACTACTCCTAATGTTTTTGCGGCTTTTCTTTCAGACGGTTTTGATATTTTACTGTCACTCACCTCCTCAGTTTGTCTCTTTTCTATCATACAGTTGATGGCTCTTGAATGGCTTCTTGCAACTACAAATATTCTGATATAAAACCAATCATTAGTGAATAAGGAAAAAAATGTTATGACTAAAAAAAATAGCCACTTCATAATAAGAGAATACTGCACAAGCTCCTTCACAAAGCTCTGCTGCAATATAACTAAGACATAAAAATATGAGTGTAATTAAAAGTGCAAATACCCAAATCACAGCAATGCTGACCTTTGCAACAATCAAAGTTATTTTTGAGCTGTAAAAGTAAGGATGGCAGACAGCAATGTAGCGATCAATGGATATTAAGGTCACATTATAGATCACAGATATGCTAAGAATATTTGCAAGTGCGGAATGCAAATAACAATAAAGAACTCCAAAGTACCAGCAAGTTTCTATCATGTGATTCAAACTGACTGGCAACTCAAACAAACCCATTAAGAAATCGGCCCCCGCAAGTGAAAGGATCAGAAGATTAGTCGGCGTGTGCAGCTGAACAAAATGAGAAATAGAAATGATGATGAGAAGATTTCCAAAGACTGTTGAGAAAATCAAAAGACAAGAGAAAGTGTAATAAAGTCCATAAACTTCAGTTCCATAAATCAGTTTACGACAAGATGCATTACTGTGAGGAAAGCAACGGCCAACTTTCAGTCCATTCCACTCCATGACTGTCCCTGACTGAGCCGTCCTGCCTGCACACTGAGATGTTTATACACTGAGGCCCTGCGACTGCCATATTCTCTCTGCTGACGTAATTCACATGAGGCGTCTCTCTGCTGTGTGTGCTTCACAAATTCTCTCAGGATGTTTGTTTGTTCATTTCAGTTCTTACTCATTAATGAATTCATCAAATCTCAGATGTCTTCATTATATTTATTTATCAGGAGCCGCTCAGGGCTGCGGTGGTCTCTCCTCACAGCTCCACAGTGGTCAGCTGCTGGCTCTCTGCAGTTTACATCATCTCCTCTGTCTGCTGTTTTTGTTTTTTTGTTCTCAGTCACTTTAACTTTCTTTCATCATCACAGCAAGCAGCACATTAAATCAGAAGGTTCAGATGAGCTGAGGTTGTGCCCAGTGGTGGTCTGACACTCCATCCTGTGCTGTGCTGCTCAGAGCCCCTCTGACACCTGTGAGCTGAACCTGCATGGAGTGTGCTGGACCACCCTGTGCTCATAAGATGCCCCAACACACACACACACACACACACACACACGCATACTGATAAATGTGGTTTATGAGGGTCACCTGAACCAGTTTATGTTATTATTAAAAAAATGCATATAAATTATATTTATGACTTAATTAAGATACATTCCACTTGAATTTCTTGACCTGACTTTTAACAGGCATATGGGGACATTCATCTGTTCATGTTCATGAGGACATATGATGTGTATGAGGACATTTACTTCACACAGAAATTCTAATCATACACTACATTAAAGGGACCAAAATATTTGTGAGGACTAGAAATGACTGCTTAATAATTGCTTGAGGAAAGTCAAATATTAGAGACTCAAATGATTAAAAATTATGCCTTTATAGTTTTTTTAAATAAAAATAAAAAATCGAAATGTCATTTATGAAAAAGGTACTGATAAAAACCTTTGTTGTTAATATTATATACTAGGATTTGAAATAATTGGAATTATGTAGACTGCAAACATGGTTTCTAGATTCTCAGCTATGGCTTTAGTCCGATTGCATGAATGAATGTAAAGGTTCAATTTAATTAATTGCCAATTACAATCATGTGGTGGGTGTGCCAATCCACTATCAGAACATACTCCTAACTAACCTACACCCGATTTTAAGTTACACTCATTTCATCTATCATTAGCAAACACACAGTAAATTGTCATTAAAAATTGTCTTAAGAAACTTGGAATTTTAAGTAAAGCATTGATAAAAAGACACAAAACAAGGAAACATTTAACACAATATTACTACAGCACACCAACAACAAATGTACCACAAACTCACTAAGATATATTAAGCTTAACTTTACGACCAAGTCAATAAACAATACATAATTTCTTTGAACTGGAGCATTTAGCACAATTACAATATATATAATTACAAATGAAACTCTAATTTCACATATTAAATAAAGAGAACATTTTTATATAACTTTCAATAAATTCATTATTAGCTAACGTGTCCTTCTGATCCTTTCAAATTAGATGAGGACTAACACTACAAATAAAACAAATAGGAAAATAATACCTAAATTCACCGCCATACATGGTATAGAATAAACTGATTTTTTTACTTACAATTCTGTATATTCACTATGGACGTATGAGTCTTTTTAACCTCTCAAACCAAATGAAGCCTAAAAGGACAAACAAATGACTCTAGAACATTGTGTATAATTGCAGTATAGCAAATGAATCCCTAGATTCACCATCATACACAGGATATGATACACACAGCTTTATACCTAAACTTGATTATATTCGCTATTGACATACGTGTCTTTTTGGGCCTGCCAACTCATGTGAGGCCTCAGACTGCAAATAAATTGTCCTAGGGCATTATACATGATTGCAATATAGCAAATGAATCCCTAAATTCACCATCATACACAGGATATGATACACACAGCTTTTTACCTAAACTTCATTATATTCGCTACTAGAAAAATACCCGCTTCAGCAGTGAGAAGTGGTGTGTTAAAGAAGTTATGAAAAAGAAAAGGAAATAGCGCAACATGATTGTCAATGTAATTGTTTTGTGACTTTTATGAGTGTTGCTGTCATCAAGGATTTGATTATCATTATTTCTTTCAATCAGGTTCGTATTTGGAGGATGTGTTGTGTTCAAGTTACATTCCGTTTTTGTGAACCGTTGTAAAGATAACAGGTTTCATTCATCGAAGTGTTCACTACCCAAATCGGTTCTCGTGAATCTAAGATGTTTAATAGGCATTCCCGGTATTAAGTTGTGGATTTGCCTGCGAATATTTAGCGACAGCGTCTCCATGAACATGTGGATTTTTCTGCGAGTATTTGGCGGCAGCGTCACAAAGTTGTTTTCATCTAGCTGCATCAGAAAATGTACCACGATGTCTGACATGCCTCCTTTTTACTGTTTTCTCACAGCTTGGATTGCTGCTGTCATAATCGGTTTGAATTTCATGGTTTGTTTCAATTACGTTAGTATTTGCAGGACTTGTGTTGAAGTGACATTCGGCATCTGTGAAGCGTTGTAAGCATACAACCGGCTTCATTGATAACTTTGTATCCAGCTTTTAAGAGTTGAAACATTCATAAACATCAAAGTGTCCACAACTCAAATCATCACGTGTGAATCTAAGATGTTTAAGAGGCATTGGCGATTCTCCAAAGGTGTAAAATATTTGTCCATTTCCATAGTTGAAAGTTGACAACCGAACAATTCAGCAGCAGCCATCAACTCACATGCAGAACCATAGATGAAGGGCTTAAGCATTTTACTGTTATAGTGCCCCTATGTAGTATAATTATCTCCTGTACCGTCATCAGTCCACACCTTGAACCTATCCCAGTCATTCAATGCATAAGACACAATGTTCCTCTGGATATCAAGATTAAGCCTGATATGTCAGTGTGTGGAAAAATAATAAATAGTTTGATCAGTTTGATCAATCTGGTATACATGATAGAGCCACGCAGAACCTGTCTTTATAGTGCAAGTGCAACTTCTTGTTTCTCCTAACGAACAAAAAACCACAAGTGACCAACTGATGAACTTAAAGGATGTGGTAAATGCTGATCCAAGCAAAATGTTGTAAGATGTAACGGTTTGAAATTCTTGTGCAACCAAAGTCATAAGAAAAAGGCCCTATAAAAGATTTGGGATACCGACCCCTCGAGGCAGATGAAGGGCAGGTGTCCTAGGACTGTGCTTCTCTGTCATCTTACCCTTGCCTGGTGTGTATTAATAAAAGATTTTTTATTAACTTTAATTAATATCTCTCTGTCTTCAGTCACAAGAAACGATACTACAGAAAAAGTGCCCACAGTTTTTGGCGCCCAACGTGGGGCAGGAGACAGCCGGCTGACTCCTCGAGCGAGAAGACCTCAGCAATCTGTCTTCTTGAAGCAGACTGCCGCTAAAGCGGCTCCGATAAAAGTTAGGACTGCCCTGTCCTGAGACGGTTCCTCCGTGAGAAGTCTCCGGTCTCCTTCTGGTACAACCACGGTGACTGAGAAGGATTTCCTGACAGAGCTGACTAACACCAGGCTGGGGTAAGTACCATCGGGGTTTTCCGTAAAAAGATAAAACTGGAGGCGGGCTTGCTGTGGAGTATAAAAAGTGACACAAAAGCTGCTGTTTATGTTCATCTCACATACTCACAGAATATTTTCTATCTTGGTGGTTCAGTGCCTCATATTTCTTTAGCTAAATCAAGCACTGTACATTGGGCGGAAATCGGACCATGGGTAGAACAATGTCTTAATAGAACAGACTGGTTACAGGTAGCATCAGATATTTTCAAAACCTCAGACCATTTGATAACTAAAGTTGTGCTTCAAACTAATTTTTTAGTGCACCGTGCATTGTGCCGCACTTCCTTTTCTGTTTTTTCATTGCAAACTACTACCCCTTCTTGGCTCTCTATGCTTCCTGATTCACTGTGGGCTCAGGGTAAGAATGATTATGGAAGGATAGCCCATTGTGAGTCTCTGGTGGTCTACCCGAAATCCTCCTTCCGCCCGACGTGCTCAGTATCCTCTGTCCCCGAAGCAGAGGCTGGCATCTCCGCCGTACATTCTGATCTTGTGAAACGCGGTGCGATTATTCCGATTAGATATTCCCCCGTCAATTCCCCTATTTTACCTGTAAGAAAGGCTAACAGTTCATGGCGCTTTGTTTAAGACTTACGACAAGTGAATTCTGCAATCTTTCCTAGGGCCCCTATTGTTCCTAATCCTTCCACTATTCTTTCTGCAATCCCTCCCTCTGCTCGTTATTTTTCCGTGATTGATTTAGCCAATGCTTTCTTTTCTGTCCCTGTACACCCTGATTCTCAATTTTGGTTTGCCTTTACTTTCCAAAACCGCCGTTGGACATGGACTGTCATGCCTCAGGGATATACTGAAGCCACTTGTGTGTATGGACAAGCGCTTGCTCAAAGTTTAGAAGGGTTCTGGCCAGACCGAGGTAGTACATTAATACAATATGTAGATGATATTATGTTATGCAGTACTACAGCAGACGATTGTGAGCAGGACACTAAAAAATTACTATTATTCCTGGGAAAAAATGGGCATAAAGTTTCAAAGTCTAAACTGCAATTAATTCAAACGACTGTAAAATATCTAGGTCATGACATTTCAAATGGAACAAGAGCTCTTTCTAGTGATCGCATTACCACCATTCAAAATCTTCCTAGACCTGTCACAAAACAACAGGTTATGTCTGTATTGGGCATTCTAGGTTACTGCCGGCAATGGATTTTGAATCTCACTGAAAGAGCACAGCCATTACAAAATCTAGCAAACACCCCTGACCTTCCTCTTTCTGGTCAAGTGCAATGGGACGAGCAGGCTGAGAAGGCTCTCTGTGACTTGAAAACACACTTTCCTCGCCCGTGTTAGGCTTACTGGATTTTACGCCCATTCACTCTGTTTGTGGACGAAAAGGGGATATATGAATGCAGTTTTAACACAGTTACATATGGATAAACAAAGGCCAATAGCATATTTTTTGAAAAAATTGGATCCAGTGGCTGCAGCACTTCCGTCTTGCCTTAGGGCTGTGGCTGCCACAACAGAAGCTGTGCTAGCCAGTACAGATATAGGGCTCATGAGCCCCCTAACAGTAAAGGTGCCTCACGCTATACATTCCATTTTAGTACAGGCTAAGACCTCACATCTCACTACTGCTAGGGCAATACACTATCAGAATGTACTCTGTACTCTGTCAAACGTTACGATTGAAAGATGCTCCACTTTAAATCTAGCCACCCTGTTGCCAACAGATAACGAAGGTGAACCGCATAATTGCCATAAAGAAACAGCAAAGGTTATAAAGCCTCGAGTAGATCTACAGGAAACACCTTTAGAAACTGGAGAAATAATTTTTGTAGACGGATGTTCTTTGCGATTGGAAAACGGAACACCCTCAACTAGTTACGAGTAGTCCAAGGGGACCGCCTGCTGGAAGCAGATCGAATTTCATCAAGTTTGAGTGCACAAGCGGTTGAATTAATAGCGCTCACCAGAGCATGTCAGCTGTCTGAAGGAAAAATCATAACAATTTATACAGATTCTAGATATGCCTTTGGTGTCTGCCATGATCATGGGGCATTATGGAAATTGAGGGGATTCAAGACCAGTACTGGCAAGCCCATCCAACATCAAAAGTTAATAGAATCCCTTTTAGAAGCCATAACTAAACCATCAAAGCTAGCAATCTTTAAATGTCAAGCTCACACAGGAAAACAGGATCCTGTCAGCAAAGGAAATTAATTAGCAGACTACTTTGCTAAAAAGGCTGCACACAGTAACCCACCAATCTCTTTATTCCAACAGAGAAATGACCAGGACTCTGATAATCAAATTATTTCTTTACAGAGTGCAGCCACGGACATCAAAAAGAAAAAATGGTCCAAAGAAGGGTCCCTCTCTGATGGAGTCTGGACTCATAAGCAAACTAACAAACCTTTTAGATAGATAGATAGATAGATAGATAGATAGATAGATAGATAGATAGATAGATAGATAGATACTTTATTAATCCCAAGGGGAAATTCACATAATCCAGCAGCAGTATACTGATACAAAGAAACAATATTAAATTAAATAGTAATAAAATGAAAAGAATTAAAATAAAATTAATGTTCGCATTTACTCCCCCGGGTGGAATTGAAGAGTCGCATAGTGTGGGGGAACTTTCTGAGAAGGTTGCCATCCTTCAACATCTGCAGTAAGATGCTGCAGATGTTCTACCAGACGGTTGTGGCGAGTGCCCTCTTCTACGCGGTGGTGTGCTGGGGTGGCAGCATAAAGATGAAAGACGCTTCACGCCTGGACAAACTTGTTAAGAAGGCAGGCTCCATTGTAGGATTAAAGTTGACAGTTTAACATCTGTGGCAGAGCGACGGGCACTAAGCAAACTCCTGTCAATCATGAAGAATCCATTGCATCCACTTAACAGGATCATCTCCAGGCAGAGGAGTAGCTTCAGTGACAGACTTTTGTCACTGTCCTGTTCTCCCAAAGGCTTCTTTTCCAGGTATGGCAAAAATAGCCCATGGCCTCACCATGCTGGGAAAGATGCCATGGTCCGGGATGTCGAAAAACATTGGGAAGCTGTGGGCTTCTCTACATATGCAGAGCAATTCTGTAGACGCTGTGTATTATGTCAAAGGTTTAATGTAGGAAAAGGCACACAGGTAATTCCCGTTACTCCTAACCCGATGGGTCCATTTGAACACCTCCGAATGGATTTCATTGAACTAACACCATCTAGAGGTTACCGATATTGCCTTGTGATTGTCGATGTGTTCTCCCGATGGGTAGAAGCTTTCCCTTCTAAACACAATGATGCTAAAACAGTTGCTAAGGCACTAATTAAAGAAATTATTCCAAGATGGGGCATCCCGCAAAAGTTACAAACAGACAATGGTACTCACTTTGTGAATTCCATTATAAATGAATTAACCACCTGGCTGCAGATCAATGTACATCATTACTGCAAATATCATCCACAAAGTGGGGGTATCGTAGAACGATGCAATGGCACCCTAAAGACTAAACTTGCAAAAAATTTGTGAACAAACCAATTTATCATGGCCAGACGCTCTGCCCCTGGCCCTAATGGGATTGAGGGGACGGACACACCGACAATTGGGACTATCGCCGTTTGAAATTCTGGACGACGACCCATGCCCGCTGGCATGGTTATAGGAAATGTGAACCTGCATACCGTGGACAATGATATTCTTTCTAGTCTTACAGGTCTCCGAGCATCCCTGAAGGAAGTCCACGAGCAGGTTAATCAGGCCTGGAGAACCAGCCTCCATCTGAAGACTCGCCAATTCCCTTGGGCACCTGGATTCTGGTTCGAGATACCCGAGGAAACATTGGCATCAGCCTAGGTGGAGAGGACCGCTCCAAGTTCTTCTGTCTACACCACACGCCGTAAAGGTTGAAGGACTGCCTGCCTGGATTCACGCTTCACACTGCAAAAGATGGCACCCTTAATATACATAATCTTATTGTTTTCCATTCCATTATCCACTTCACGGGGTGACACTGACTTTCCAGGTGGAAGAAACTGCCTCATTCCAGGTTGATTTTTGTGCAATTGCCCCCTGTACTGGCAGACAGGAACAATGGGAATGGCCTGACAAATATGTTTGTGTAAGCTATCCTTGGTATGACTCTGATTCAGGTTCCTCCTCAGTGGACTCTGAATGTGGATTTTAGAGCATGTGTTTGCAAATACAGGACCAAATGACTGGGGTTATGAACCTTGGCAGGCTACACAGCATGGCCTGAAAACTCGATTCTCTATTTTAAAGGGACACGCCTCATGAGTGTGCCGAGAATCATTGTAATCCATTAATCATTACTCTGAAGAATCCTTCTCTGCATGATTCAGGAACTTATGTCTTAGCTGCATATGCAAGTGGTTATGATCCCCGAGGATTTTTCAAATTAAGGTTAGGACACCTTCTCTCTCTCCTCGTCCCCTCTCTACTCAGTTTCTCACCACTGTATCTCCACATGATGAATCACCCCTGATTCAGATTTTGCATCTAAATACCTTAACCAGCACTTTCTCTGTGGAGACAGGCTATGGGGATCAAAATAGATGGTTGCAGTGGGTAATCTACTCAGCAAAACAGGTTAACTGCTCAAATTGCTACTTGTGCAGCACGCCGCTCTCATTTAGCTACAGTCCCTTTCCCACTATCCAACATTTCTGACCCCACTGGGTTACCTTGTCTTCTCTACTTGTTTACTAACCCCAATATCCCCACTCAATTCCGAATGTGCTAATCTATCTTCCCCTTTTTCCCCACCCATCATATATGATTACCCCCATGTTTCAATCTCACGAAGGTAGGAGAATTACCTTCTTCCTTCTGCTCCCAGACCTTCCATGTTAACTCCTCCTCTTTTAATTCCACTCTTTCAAATTGTTTTGCTTTCCCAAACTACCCCTAGGTCTGATAGTTGGTGGATGTGCCGCAGGTCAAAACTATTTGATATCTTGCCTTCGATTGGTCTGGCACTTGTGCCCCTATA
Organism: Polypterus senegalus; assembly: GCF_016835505.1. NCBI lineage: Eukaryota > Metazoa > Chordata > Cladistia > Polypteriformes > Polypteridae > Polypterus > Polypterus senegalus. The sequence goes on from NW_024382310.1 coordinate 113,189, forward strand.
CAGCTGGTCATGCCCTTCCGATTACTGACCTTACCCTCTTCACACTCTCCGTATCACCCCTCTTATTCCCAGCTCTCCACTATTTCCCCAACCCGCTCTCTCCCAGATTCTTCTTCCAGTTTCTCCCTACACGGCCCAGGAGTATATATCGATTCCATAGGAGTAGAGGAGTCCCAGATAAATTTAAAGCCAGGGATCAGGTAGCTGCTGGGTTCGAGTCCATAATACCTCAGATCACCATCAATAAAAATGTCGATTGGATCAATTATTTGTATTATAACCAACAACAATTCCTCAACTTCACAAAAGATGCCGCTGAAGGAATTCATGAGCAGTTGATTGTACCTCTCTAATGACCTGGCAGAACAGGTTGGCCCTAGATATGCTTTTAGCAGAAAAAGGCGGTGTCTGTGCAATGTTTGGAGACACTTGCTGCACCCACATTCCCAATAATACTGCTCCTGATGGCTCTATCACTCGTGCATTAGCCGTCTCACTGCCCTTTCTAATGAACTTGCCGCTAACTCTGGCATCCCTAACCCTTGGGATCAGTGGTTTACGTCCACTTTCGGGTCCTGGGGCCAATGGCTAAAATCAGCATTTATTTCTTTGGCAGTAGTATTCATTGTTCTTCTCCTTGTTGGCTGCTGCATTATTCCTCTTATTCGCTATATAATATCCAAATATTTCACTGCTTCTATGGCAAAGGCCTATATGCTACATGAGGAACGTATACTCCAATTTGCTTCTTCAGTTTCCTCATCCCCTTCCCCCTCTCCTCCTCCTTCCCCACTTTTTACCTCCGCTGTCTAACTTTCCTTTATTCCTTGTCATACTCAGATTGTTCAAAAGGGGGGAATGTGGAAAAATAATAAATAGTTTGATCAGTTTGATCAATCTGGTATACATGATAGAGCCACGCAGAACCTGTCTTTATAGTGCAAGTGCAACTTCTTGTTTCTCCTAACGAACAAAACCACAAGTGACCAACTGATGAACTTAAAGGATGTGGTAAATGCTAATCCAAGCAAAATGTTGTAAGATGTAACGGTTTAAAATTCTTGTGCAACCAAAGTCATAATCGCCTTGCATGCCGCGTAAACGATATAAGGCAATCACAATCAGAAATCCTGAAGGCTGACTTCAGCAGCTTTGATTAAAGACACGGGAGGAGAGGCCCCATCAGCAAAGATCTTCGTTTCGGGTCCACTACCTCTTGTCAGACGATCCAACGAGTACTACAGTCGTCTGCTAGGGTTGAACAACTGGCTACAGGGTTTCTGCAAGAAATAGGATGTCGGTTTCATCAACAATTGGAATCTCTTTTTGGAAAGGCCGCTCTTCAAGCTGATGGCCTGCATCCGAACAGTTTCGCCCGGTCCTCTCCGAAAACATATCGAAGGTAATTCGTTTTTCTTGACTATCTATCTCTGCTCTTAACCCCTTCCGAAATAATACTGCTGTGCCAGGACATGATGAATGTTTAATAGAGTCTTCCATTAAAGTGCACACCATTAATACTGTAATAAGCAATCTCAATGCACGTAGAAAACCTAGGAAATACGGCATAAACTCCAATAATCTAATTCAAATTACTATTTTAAAGGAACAATGTATTAAAACTATAAAACAGATCACAGATTAAACAAAAAATGTACACAGAGCGGGGCTAATAATAATAATTTAGTTCCTATTCCAAATATCAATAACGCACTGTGAACTTGACCCGGACACAGACAGGCAGACATCTTGTTTAAAACACCACCACACGTTTATTTACAATATTTACACAATAATAATGGTCACTCAGACCCAGTCCAAAGTCCATAAAGTGCACAAACCCCAAAATGACACTCAGTCCTGGCCACAATGCTTCTTCTCGGGCCGCCTCCACTCTTCTGCCTGCCCTTCTTCCACCGACTCTAGCCTCAATGAATGGAGACGGCCCTTTATAGAGGACCCGGATGAGCCCCAGGTGTTCCCGCAATCTTCTTCCGCCACGCCCCAGTGGGGCGGAAGTGCCGGCTGTCCTCCCGACTGCTCTCCGGGCATCCTCCAAAGTCTTCCCCCCAGCACTTCCTGGTGTGGCGGGAGTGCTGGGGAAACAAGTCCCCAAGGCATTGGGGCGCCTCCTGGCGTGACCACGGGCTCCTACAGGGAAGGGCTTCCATGCCCTTGACCTGTGGCCCCCAAAGCAACCCGGAAGGCAAACCCCACGTGATCCAGGCAGGGCTCTGACCCTCTTCCGGTCCCTCCTGGCGTCCCGGCCGGGTCATGGCCCCTGGCATCCCTGACAGCACATAGTATTCATCTCTGCACCTCCAAACATTAAATATGGCACTATTAAATGTTAGAGCTTTAACTAACAAAACGTTTTTATCAACGATCTTATTAGTGATAAAAAAAATAGATCTTATTGCACTAAATGAAACGTGGCTTGGTTCGGATGCCGCGGCAGTTTTAATCGAATCTGCCCCGGATTACAGTTTTACTCGCAGCCAGGGAAAAGGGGGCGGATTGGCTAACATTTACTCGAGCCGATTAAAATGTAAAGATGTCAGTTTTGGTAAGTTCAAGTCCTTTGAGTATCTCGCCGTTGTTATCATGGAGATTCTCAAGTTCTAGTACTATCCGTGTATAGACCTCCTAAATATAACGGTTTTTGAGGAATTCTCTGACTTAATGTCAATTTTAATTACTAACTATGACACACTCCTAATAGTTGGCGATTTTAATTTTCATATAGATAATCAGTGTGATCTAAAAGTAAAAGAATTTATGAACCTCCTGGATTCTTTTGATTTGAGACAACTCATAAATCAGCCTACACATAAAGCAGGTCATACATTAGACTTAGTGATTACTAAAGGACTGAAAGTTGATATAAAACAGATCATTGATATTGGTCTATCAGACCATTTTCTTCTACTTTTAATATAGAAATAATGATAAAAACACTCATGAGAAGCATATTGTTAAAAACGCTTCTTTGATTCGCAGCAGCTTTAAAACTTACAAACATTTTAAGCAATCAGTCCGCTTATAGTGCCAGCTATAATAGCGAGGACAATGTAAATAGTAAGGTGGAAAGATTTAATTCTAAAGTGAGAGCTGCTGTTGACATAGTTGCACCTGAAAAGACAGTGAAAAAATCTTCTAGCATTGTTATACCATGGAAGACCCAAAGAGTGTCTGATTTAAAGAGAACATGTCAGAGCTGAGCGCCAATGGAGGAAGAGTAAACTTACTATCCACCACGAAATATTAAAAGTCAAAATAACAGAATACAATAACACTGTCCGTCTTGAGAGACGCTGCTATTTCTCCAAGATTATAAATAACAATGCTAGTAGAGTCTTATTTTCAACAATTGATCGCCTACTAAACCCAGGTAGCTCAAAGGAATGCCTCCTAAGTGCTTCCAGTGAAACCTGTGAGGCTGTCGCTGTATTTTCAATCAAAAATTAATGATATTAGAAAAAACATAGTATATCTCCCCAACACTAAGGATGCCCCCAAACCCCCACATCCTGTTATAAACAAATTAAAATCTTTCACCAGGATAGATTTACCTGATTTAAAAAAATAATCTCTCAATTAAAACCCTCCACCTCGCCCTTGACCCGATACCAACAAGGTTTTTCAAAGAAGTATCAGGCGCTAATTGATAATGTTCTTGACATAGTAAATTCGTCACTAGATACTGGGGTCTTCCCAGACTGTCTTAAGACTGCTGTAGTTAAACCCCTACTTAAGAAACATAATCTTGACCCTCAGCTCTTGAAAATTTTAGACCCATCTCTAACCTGCCTTTCTTAAGTAAAGTTCTAGAGAAGGCAGTCATTATGCAGTTAAATGACCACCTAAATAAACATGCTATTCTTGATAAATTTCAGTCAGGTTTTAGAACAAATCACAGCACAGAAACTGCACTCGTTAAAGTAGTAAATGACTTATGGGTAAATGCAGACAGAGGCCATTTATCTGTTCTCATCCTCTTAGATCTGAGTGCTGCATTTGACACCATTGATCACAACATTCTTAGAAATCGCCTTAGTCAATGGGTGGGCCTCTCTGGCAGTGTCTTAAATTGGTTTGAATCCTACCTGACAGGGAGAAAATATTTTGTTAGTTGTGGGAATTACAACTCAAGACACATGATATCCAATATGGTGTTCCACAAGGCTCTATCCTGGGTCCGCTGTTATTCTCAATCTACATGCTTCCGTTAGGTCAGATTATCTCAGGGCACAACGTGAGCTACCACAGCTATGCTGATGACACACAGCTGTACTTATCAATAGCACCTGATGACCCTGATTCTATTGATTCACTAACACAATGTCTGACTGTATCTCAGAATGGATGAATAGTAATTTTCTCAAGTTAAATAAAGAGAAAACTGAAATTTTAGTGATCAGCAATAATGGATACAATGAGGCTATTAGAAATAAACTGGATACATTAGGATTAAAAGTCAAGACGGAGGTAAAAAGCTTAGGGTGATTGTTGACTGTAATCTGAATTTTAAATCACATATTAATCAGATCATTAGGACAGCATTTTTTCACTTAAGAAACATAAGTAAAGTTAGACCTCTTATATCACTGAAAGATGCTGAGAAATTAGTTCACGCGCTTGTTTTCAGTCGACTAGATTACTGTAACGCACTCCTCTCAGGACTACCCAAAAAAGACAAATCGTTTGCAACTAGTGCAGAATGCAGCTGCTAGAATCCTAACTAGGAAAAGAAAATCAGAACACATCACACCAGTTTAGTGTCACTACACTGGTTACCTGTGTCATTCAGAATTGACTTTAAAATTCTGCTTATGGTTTATAAAGCCTTAAATAATCTCGCCCCATCTTATATATCGGAATGTCTGACACCTTATATTCCAAATCGTAACCTCAGATCCTCAAATGAGTGTCTCCTTAGAATTCCAAGAACAAAACTTAAAAGAAGTGGTGAGGCGGCCTTCTGCTGTTATGCAAATCTGGAATAGCCTGCCAATAGGAATTCGCCAGGCTGATACAGTAGAGCACTTTAAAACACTGCTGAAAACACATTACTTTAACATGGCCTTTTATAACTTCATTTTAATTAATTTAACTTAATCCTGATACTCTGTATGTTCAATTCATCATAATAACTATTCATGGTGGCTCTAAAATCGGTACTGACCCCTACTCTCTTTTCTGTTTCTTTTTCCGGTTTCTTTGTGGTGGCCTGCGCCACCTCCACCTACTCAAAGCTTCATGATGCTCCAACAATGATGGACGGATTAAAAGGAAGAAGTCTACGTGACATCATCATCATCAAGCCCTTCCGTGAGAATCCTAAATCCAAAGAGGACTGTTTCATTTATGTTAGGTAGAATGCCCAGAGGGGACTGGGCGGTCTCATGGTCTGGAATCCCTACAGATTTTATTTTTCTCCAGCCGCCTGAGTTTTTTGTTTTTCTGTCCCCTGGCCATTGAACCTTACTCTTATTCGATGTTAATGTTGATTTATTTTGTTTTATAATTGTGTCTTTCATTTTTCTATTCTTTAATATGTAAAGCACTTTGAGCTACTGTTTGTATGAAAATGTGCTATATAAATAAATGTTGTTGTTGTTGATAAGACAAAGGCCCTATAAAAGATTTGGGATACCGACCCCTCGAGGCAGATGAAGGGCAGGTGTCCTAGGACTGTGCTTCTCTGTCATCTTACCCTTGCCTGGTGTGTATTAATAAAAGATTTTTACTAACTTTAATTAATATCTCTGTCTTCAGTCACAAGAAACGATACTACAGAAAAAGTGCCCACAAGTGCAATATGTAACACAAAGAATGTAAAAGGCAGCGGCATCTCTGTGCATGGAAAGCACTCAGTAAGTGACAGTTCTTTGGTAGATGGTGATCGCCTCAATAGACATCTCACCACCCAAATCGCTAATCGTGAATCTAAGATGTTTAACAGGCATTCCATGTATTAACTTGTGGATTTGCCTGTGAATATTTAGCGGCAGCATATCTATTAACTTGTGGATTTTTCATGAAAGTATTTAGCTTACAGCGCCTCTATAAACTTGTGGATTTGCCAGCGAGTATTTAGCTTACAGTGTGTCTATTAACTTGTGGATTTTTCTGCTAGTATTTGGCGGCAGCGCCACAAAGTTGTTTCCATCTAGCGCATCAGAAAATGTAGCACTACATCTGACACGCTTCATTTTTGCTGTTTTCTCTCAGCTTGGATTGCTGCTGACGGATGGCCTTATATGGGCAGGCAGTCAATTACGCGGGAGGGATGGGGATGGGGACGAACTCCGCCTCACACGGCGACCAAGCTTGCAGGCTATGGACGTATATACTGTATGCGTAACAATGATTCACTATATGACCGTTCGCGTAGAATTTTGAAATGAAACCTGCTTAACTCGTGGGTAAGTGCTATAAGAAATGAGCCTGCCAAATTTCAGCTTTCTACCTACACAGGAAGTTGGAGAATTGAAGTGAAAAGTCAGTCAGTCAGTCAGTGAGGGCTTTGCCTTTATTAGTATGGATTAAGAAACATGTCTTTTTGGGCCTGCCAACTCACGGAGGCCTCAGACTATAAGTAAATTGTCCTAGTGCATTATACATGATTGCCGATAGCAAATGAATACATAAATTGATCTTTCAAACATGGTATAGAATTAACAGAATTTTTTACCACAGTTCTGTACATTCACTATGGATGTATGAGTCTTTGGCCTCTCAAAGCGTGAAGAAAGGACAAACAAATGACCTAGAACATTGTGTATAATTGTAGTATACCAAATCAATCCCTAAATTCACAATCATATACAGATATGATAAACACAGCTTTTTTTTAAACTTCATTATATTTGCAATTGACATACGGGCTTTTGGGGCCCGTAACCATGTGAGGCCCTCAATAAATAAATTGTCCCAGGGCCCTTATCATGATTGTGAAAATGAATCTTAAATTAAGATTAAGATTAAATCGGGGTTTTTAAAAACCTTTAATAAAAAAATTTTTCTAAATTGAAGTATTTAATGAAAAAAATCATTGTTTCTGTTTCCCATTGTTCAAGGTCTGCTTCAAGAAAAACTTTGATTGGCCATAGGTATTTTTTGCATTCTTTAAATAATTCAAAAATCATAGAAATCAACTGTTTTTTTAAAAACCCCAACCAATGAAGCTGTTAAAATAACCAGTATTTTACTAAAAGGAGACAACCTCCAAATAAGATAATCATTCTGGTTAGAATAATAATTTTTAAAAATCTCTTTTGGGAACATTTGCAAAATTTTTTACATACATACATAACAGAAAACCAGAGTTTCAGTAGGGATGTTGCATATTTTAACTGTACATAAGAAAAAAATGGTTATATATGATAAAGTGTGAACCCTTTTACTGCTGCGTCTTTTAAAAAATACTGTAGTTAGGAAAACACAAATAACCCACATTTCAAATCTGCAAATATTTTTTGAGACTTTTTTTTACAAATTTTTTTACTAAAATGAAGAAAATATTGAAGTGTTTCAGGAGATCAGATATTCCCTTTTTTACCCCGGCAAACCTTTTTTCAAAAAAACTTTATATGTTCATCTAAAAAAAAATTTGTTAAACCAGCGCTTGATTCATTTTTCCCACCACCCCCGTGGGGTGCCCAATTTTGCCCCATTTTGGTTTTAAAATATGAAAAATATGTTCATTGATAGTTCATAATACCCACGCAAATTTTCCCAAAGCGGAAATCATCCGTTTTAACAAGTGGCGTTTGGGACTGATAGAAATAGCAGGCCTTTTTTTTTTTTAGGAATGGATAGAAAATTAAATTTTTTACAAATAATGTTTTCATTTTTTTTTCCTTGATGGATTCTGGCACCCCTGCAACAGTTGTTTTCCTTTGTGTGTTAAACGGGAGCCCAAACAAAATATAATTTTGGGATTCCCTATAAGTAAACCATAAGATATTCGCTTCAGTTATCTAGTTTGGAGTTTTCTTTTTTTTAAGGAGGTTGAAAATTATTTCTATATTAAAGTGTCAAGTAATTTTACAAACACTAATTTTAAAAAAAAAGTATTGAAACACACAAAAAAAATAATTAAATAAAGTTATAGGGGTTTCAATCACTAAATAAAGTCTTTGCTGTTGCTAGAACGTTACAAATTTTAAAATCTTTTTTTAAAAAAAAAAAAAAAACAAAAAATACTTAGTTTTTTTCTTTTTTTTTAAAAGTTTTACTTCTTAACCCCTTTTCTTATATTTAAACAAAACTATATTTATCTATTACTATTAAAACCTACAAAGTATTGCTTAAATTAACAAAAAACAATAAACCCCATAACATCAACAATATTGTTAATATATTTAGATTGTGAAAAGTGGGAGAGGCTTGCTGACACAATGTATTTTCCTCTCAAGTGTCTTCATAAACCACAATATTTTAAACACACACAAAAGATTCTGTTTGAAACCCCGTCACCCCAAAATGTCCCCCTAAATGCTTTCCTCCCTTTTAAATCCCTCCTCTCACACAACAATTTTCAAAACCAAATAACAACTCTCTCCATTAAACTGTAACACAGGGGCCGTAATCCACCTCCCCTGAAAGCCCAAGTCCTGCCTGCTGGGGGTTTTCCTTTGATGCTGGTCACATCTCACGGGCATTGCTGGCTTTTTTAGAGTTGATGGGTCACTGAAGGGGTTCCGACGTTAAGTCGGATTTCACTGTAAAAAACAATCAAACCCAGGAGAATCCTTAAGGGTGCATTTTTTTATTCAAATCAGGCCCCAGTGCGAGGGGGGGTGGTCCGGGGATGATGTTGGAAAACCCCACCCCCCGGCTGAAAACAGAATATGTAGGCCGGTTCCATTTTTCTGAAATTTTGGGAAGATTTTTCAATTTGAAACAAAAGGAAAGTTTTTTAAAACCCCCCCATCTTTTTTGAAAAAATAAAAAAATTTAAAAATTTTTGAAAATCAAAAAAGAAAAAGTTTAATAAAATTTTACACATGTTCACAGAGTTTCGATTTTTGAAACTTAAACCCTTTTACCTTTCCCCATTTTTAGAATAAGGCAAAAAACCCCTGTTGTGAAATGATATCAAATATCTACAGTAAGATAAACCGGGTACCCAAAAAAGCAAAAAGGTCAAAGCCAAAAACCTACTTTAATCCCTTTCTGTTAATCACTGATCTTAAAAAAACAAACATCTTGAAAAAAAAAAGCTCCTTTTTTTGGGCAAAAAATGCAATTATGCTTTATCACAAAAACAAAACAGTTACGAGATATTTTAAAAAACTTTTCTGGATCAATTCTCTGCTCTTCACGTGGGTCTTGGGAAAGGGAAAGACCAGTTGGGAAAAGCATTGACAGTGCCATGCTGCCGTTTTATAAGATTTATATAATGAGAAATATCATTCTTTGGGGATTTATCCTGGGTGATTTCTTGTTTCCCCACTTTTCAATATAGTTTACAACCCCGGTTTTTTCCCTTCACAAACTTAATGTGGTGGTTGATATATACTATATCCCTGTAACTTCTTTATCCCGGATTAAATGTTAACTCGATTTTTCTGTAATTTTGTGAAACGCGTTATACAAACTTCTAGAAAAAAGCGGTGAAAAATTTTTGTTGTTGGTAAATGTTTTTAAAAAGGGCACAGTTCTGGAAAAATTTTACCCCCGTTATAAGGAAACTAATTAAAGGCGCTCCTGATGATCTCATAATGCATAATTGGTTGGGGGGACCTTCAAAACCACATGTACCAGTATGGGTGTGTGTGGGGGGGGGCTCTGAGCGGGGGGGGTCCAGCACACTAGCAGGTTCAGCTCACAGGGGGGTCAGAGGGGCTGGGAGCACAGGACAGGATGGGGTGTCAGGGCCAACAATGGGCCAACCTCAGCTCATCTGAAATGCTGTTTAATGTGCTTGCTTTGGGGGGCTGGGGGGAAAAAAAAAAAAAAAAAAAAACTGGGGGGCCCCCAGCGGGGGAAGACCACCCCAGCCTGGGGCCCCGACAAACAAATATAATAAGACATCCAAAAATCATGAACTATTGGGGAGTAAAAACTGAAATGAACAAACAAACATCCTGAGAAATTTGTAAACAAACACACAGAGAACGCCCATTTAAATTGCAGCGGGGGAAAATGGCATCCCGGGGGGGCCCCAGTTATAAACATCTCAGTGTGCGGGGAGGGCGGGTCATCAGGCACAGACATGGAGTGGAATGGACTGAAACTTGGGGGTTCTTTCCTCACAGTAATATATCTTTTTTTTTTGGAACTGAAGTGATTGGATTTTACACTTTCTCTGTCTTTTGTTTTATGACAGTCTTTGGAAATCTTCTTGTCATCATTTCTTTTCCTTTTTTTTTAGCTGCACCCCGCTAATCTTCTGATCCTTTCACTTTTAGTGGCTGATTTTTAACAGGCTTTTGATGCCCCTTTGATTCCCGTGCTTTTGCTGGTACTTTGGGTTATTTTTTTTTTGACAGGTACTTTAATTTTTACGTAGTTGTAATAATTTTTTACCCTTGATGGGTACATTTTCTGTTCCCTCCATTCTTTTTCAAATAACAAAATGTTGCAAAAAATCAGCATTGCTGTATTGGGTGTTTGCACTTTTTACAGTCATACTTTTTTGTTTTAAATAAAAACAAGGTTGTGGGGCTTGTGGAAATTCCCTTTTTATGAAAAAGTCACTTTTTTTCTTGTAACTTTTTTTTTTCCTTTTTCCTAATGATTGGTTTTTATAAAATATTTGTAGTTGGGGAAACCATTAAAAACCATCAACTGTATGAAAAAAGGGGACAAACTGAGGAGGTGGTGACGTAAAAAATAAAAAGTTAAAAAAAAGCCCAAAAAAATTTGGGGTGTGGGGTTTTTTTTCTGGGGCTTCCCCCTTTACTTTTATAATATTTTGCTGATAAAAACCTTTCCACGTTCATCAGGAATGTCTTTGTGTTGGTAAGGAAGTGAACTTTGGTTAATCCAACTTTATCTTTTTTTTATTCCCGGTTCAGAAAAGCACTGAAAATAATCCTGACGTTTAAAATATTTAGTCCACTTCTTCTGTCTCAATTTATTGTAAATGGTAAAAAAATAAAAATGTAATTTTTTTGAATTTAGATTTTTTAATTATTTGTAAATCATGCCTTTGCTCATTTTATATTTGCAGTGCAGTACTTGCGTATTTCAACAATACAATGTTTTATATTGGCTTATTTTTTAATCTTTTTTGTTCAAATTGTACTTTTTTCATGTGGTTACACTGTTTATGATTATTGCTTATTTCCCCCAGTTATTTTCATAAATCTTCTCCTTATTTGAATTTTAATAAACAGCACTGAAAAAATTTTGGGGATTCCTAAAAACTAGAAACACTTCAGGCGGACTTTTAAAAATTTTTTTTAAAATTGTATAATGATTATTGCTATTTCCATTATTTTGGGGGAAATTATTTATTTCAATATGAATTTAAATAACGTTGAAATTTTTCCCAATATCTGGAAATAAAAATCTTTAACATCTCGTTACAATTTTTAAACTTTCAATTTACAGCTAAAAAAATCCAAAGAAATCAGGCACCCCCCGACATTCTGTTTATTTGGTCAGGTGGGGTTTGTTTAAGAGTCCCTTCATAAAATGTTCCTTTATTGTTTTAGTTTTGTAACAATAAATGTTTCATTTTAATCTTAAGTTAATTTAATTTTAATTTTGTAGTCACAGTGTAAAAGGTTTCTAGACAGGTAAAGCCTTAACTGAATGAAAACTTCAGTCCAAAGTTTGTTCTAAAATATTTATGAAAATTCAAAAAAACAATCCCCAAGAATAAAAAAAAAAAGTTTTAAAATGTAGAATAAAAGGAAAAAAAAAAAAAATTTTCTTCTCTAAACTTATCTTTTCTTTTTAAAAATTTGGGTTTTAAAGTTTTTAACTTCTTTTTTATTTTTTTAAATTTAAAGCCACATTCAAGTAATCTTTGTCTTAAATGTTTCTTGTTAAAAAAAAAATTTTTACGGATGAAACACACAGTTTAAAACCCGTCAAGAAGCTGAAAAAGTTATAATAACAATTCAATTCGCTTATGGGTTTATAGGAACCTCCAAAATTATGCACTAACATTTAGTAAAAATTTATGTATCTTATGTAACTGGGAAAAGGCTCTTACACTCTTAAATAAGGCGCAGATAACAGCAGGCAGACAGAGGGAGCCGCTTTCCTCCTCACACGTGGCTCACTAAATGACACTGTTTACTGTGAGGAACTGAATGGACGCTAGAAGGTCAAATGATTTTATGTCCTTCGTTGATTTTCTCTTTAGACTGGCGTTTTTTAATTTTTGAAGTCTCTTGCGCGCTGCTCCCCTCCAAAACGATTAATCTTCAGAGAACACTTTTGCTCAATTCTGAAAACAGAGAAACTTAAACCTTTAATAAAAAAATTTCCCTTTGTATCGTAATTGTCTGCCTACCATTTTTTTATTTCCTTTTGATAGACACATCACAAAATTTTTCAGGTTTTCTCTTCATTTTTCAAATGGCTGGGTTTTTTGTGAGCACAATGGCTCCTTTTCTTCAACACAGAAAGGTTCAGTTGTCTTGGTAAGTTTAAAAAACCCGACAACACAATACAAAAATGTGTCTGTTTTTTTTGAATTTTTTATCTTTGAAATGAATGCTTCAGGGGATTTAACACAAGTGTCTCTTTCAGTGATCATTAAAAAGACCTGGAGCCTCATGTATAAATGGTGCATATGCACAAAAAAAATTTCAAACATTTTTCACTAAATCACAAAAGTATAAAACCCACTTCGAAAACCACACACATTTCACCCTGCTCATCCCCGGTAACACAATTCTTGGGGTTTTCAGACGGCCCCGTAAAAAGTGCTACTGTTCCTTTGGACCTTTTTTTAAACCCACACCTGCGGCTTTATCATATACACTAAACTAACTGCATATTGTTTATTAGTTTGGCTCTGATTTAATTAACCTTAAAAAATAATGGTCCCGGGGAAAAGCCCAAATTTTCTAAAAAATCGCTGCTTTAGGGTTTTTACTCTCCCGCCCCTTTTTCTTTTTCTTTCAGCTGCTTCTGTTAGGGGGTTTCCACAGTGGGTCATTTTTTCCATATTCTCCCCCCACTCCCCAGTATTTATATCACTGTTCTGGTGGGGAATCACAGCAACTGTCGGATAGAAAAATTTTTGGTATACAGTATCAAGCATGCTGTCTCGATGCTGCTATTTGCTGCTCTCAACGGCAAACGCTAGGTTTTTTTACGGCCTCGGGGTTTTAAAAAAGTTTCATCCCCAAAATCTATAAGACTCAACCATCCATCAAATCTCCTTGCAGAACTGTTTGGACATTATACAATCACCTCCTGAAACTTTCGACAGTTAAATATTCCCCCCCCAAAATTTTAAACGGGTTTAAATATGATGACAATACTTTTTTGATGAAATCATCAACAATTTTATTATATTATACAGATAAAAATAACAATTTTAAAATTTTTGTTTTAATTAAACATTTAAACAGGTTTCTGCAACATAGCGAGGCCTGCCTGTTCATGGATTTTCCTGCCTCCCTGATTCTTTTGTGGTGTGGAATGGAAGGACAGATGGATGAATAATTAAAAAACTACAAAGATATATCAGTGTTTTTTAAAGGGGAAAATCTGCTTTCTAACACAGGTGGCTTAACATCTGTTACAGAGCTGATTGTGTGGGTGGTTACTTGGAAAAACGGAAGGATGGGTTTTAGGGTTATAAGTTTTGGGGAAAACATCTCACATTAAAGTATTTCATCAAGGCCATGAAGCAAGCATCTTGTGAGACATGAACAATCATTTCCCTGTGCAGGGTTTTAAAAACATCAACTCCCATCATCATGAAATGATATATTATACATCTTTTATTTTAATTATTAAAGAGCTGTAATAACAAATGTAATGGATTCTGTATCCTGTTGGAGGAAAAAGAGTTTAAAGCCAAATGATTCACACAGATGGGAAAATAGAAGATCAAGTAAAAAAAATTTAACGTCATTTGGTTTAAAGGATTTGAAAACTAGTAAAATTAAAAAGATATTCTCTTTAAACAAAATAAAAGGCGTAATTTAAATAAAATTTAATTAAAGTTGACATTTTCTTTTTTTCCCCCTTTTTTTTTTTTCTTTACTCTAATAACTTTCATGACACTCAGCGGGGCGCTAATTTACCTTTTCAGGGGGACTTTGATATGTGACAACCCTTTTTTTTTTTCGGGGACTGTGGCTTTGTGAAAGGTTGTGTTTCTCCGACATTTTGTCATCGATCAACTTCTTTTTTTTTTATCACTGTTTTAAAACCCAAAAAATAGTATTTTTCTTTCCTCCCCTTGGTTTTCCTGAAATTCTTCTATTTTCCCCCCTTTTTTTTCCCCTTTCTTTTAAAAGGGCTGAGCTTAAGGGCTATTAATATTGATTTTCAAATTTAAAAAAATAATTCTAGGGGAAATGGGGGGGGACCGGAAAAGGGGCTTCGCTTTTCCGTGACTGGGAATTTTTGGGGTGGAAGAATGTGGGAAACGTTACGTTTTTCATCTATTTTTTTTTGTGTAAGGCATTTGTTTTAATCATTTTTAGTGTGGATTTAGCGGGGTTATACATGGGGGCCCTGATTTTTATATCCAGTTTAGATAAACCTAGCCTTTTTTTCAAACAAAAAATTCTTTTGTCAAGTCGTGTCTTTTTAAACAATGCTTGACTGTCCCCCAGATTTAAATTTGATTCATTTCATTATTTTGATTGTATGTCTGTTCAAGGAAATGCCATTATATAAATAAAACAGTGAAGTCATTTGGGTTTAAATTCTTGACTTTTCTTTTTCTGGTTGTTCTCATCTCAGGTTTCCAGTTTGCTGGCGTTATTTAATTTATTCCCCGCTACTTTCTTTTTCCTAACCCAGGCTGATGAGTTTCAGGTTAAAAACCATTAAAAGGGAAGGTTAAAAGTGTCTCCTTGAATTTTATTTTGGGGCCGTGAAAAGGGGAATAATTTTTGGATGTATTTATGCAACACCAAAAAGAAAACAAAATAAAAAAAAATCAAATATGAAAATTGTACTGATTTTATGTTTTTTCATTTCTTGCTATCAATGCCCGGCAACCACGTTGAAAATAACTCCCCCCCAGGAGGTCTGCCTGATTTTCTCTCGGGAAATTTAAATTAATTTCAACAAACATCAATCTTTTTTAAAAGAACAGTGAAATGCGGTTTTCTTAAATTAACAATAAAAATCCACAGACCCCCACTTTGTTTTTAAAAAATTTATTTTTTTTGTCAGAACATAGGGAAGTTTAAAAACCCCCCTCTTGGGTGGGCCCTCTTGGGAAAACAAAACCTCGAAAAGGGTTAAACTTTTATTTTACTGTCAGGGGGAAATTTAAAGAGTAGCTCTGTCACTTTTTATTTTGTCCGGGGTGTCAGCCGAAGATTCAAAATGACTTCCCCCTTTTTTCCTTATTTTGGTTAAAACTTTGGGCGATAGGGTGGACTATGAGATCCTCTAACCCCGGCCCAAGGACATAAATTGGGTTTCTACATGGTATTGTGGGTAATTTAAAATCTATTGCTAGCTTCTGTTTAAAATCTGCATGTTCTCTGTGGGTTTGGTATTTTTATTAACGAAGGGGTAACCCCCTTTGGTCAGCTCTCAGCCCCCCCGGGTTGTCTCAAGCAGTGTCTTTACTCCAAAGATGCCAAACATATGACAGGTTTCTGATGCTTCATCTATACTAATAAAGGCAAAGCCCTCACCCCCCTCCCACCACCACTGCTCATACTAATTCTCCAACTTCCCCTGTGGGTGGAAAAGGGGAAATTTGGAGGGTTTATTCCTTACAGCTTCCCACAAAGTTGGGGAGGTTTTATATCGAAATTCACGCGTAATGGTCAAAATGAAACTGTTTTTCCATTTTCTGTAATGGAGATGAGTTTCCCCCGGGGGGGGGTTTTGGGTGACATCATCCCCCTCCCGTACGCAGTACGAAAACCCGGAAGACCCGAAAAAGGGGTGAAGAAAAAATGCATTATTAAAATTGAGAAGGCAGCGAAACAATGAAACGGGTGCATATAAAAAATTTTAAGGGTTTTGCTCCCCGGGAAAAAGAACCGATGTAAACCTACACTTTAAATTAAGTTCATAGACAGGCTGGCTGGCGTTGTAATTTAGTGCCTGCCCAATAAGGCCGTCCGTCAGCCGGCCCAAAAACCCCCACTAAATATTCCGGGGGGTTTTTTATGAAGGGGGATAGCAGGGTGGTTTTGACAAACTCAGCGAAAATCGGGAAAATTTTAAGTGCCAGGACTAAAGGGAACATTAAATACAGCCAGGAATAAAAGGGGCACCAAAGCTGGGGAACCTTGATCTGACACCCCAGCCCGTGAACTGGCGGGTGCACAGATAAAAACAACAGTTCAAAAAAGGGGCTGAACAAAAACCCTTTCACAAGAAAAAGGGGCCAAAAAAAATTAAGCGCTGATAAGCATATTATAAATCCAGCTACTGCGGAAACAAAGCACAGGGGGAAAAAGTCAAGTCCCCTAAAGGGGAAAACAGTGTAAAAAAAAAAAACCCGTATGCAGGGTTTTATTCGATAAAAAAAAAGAAGGCGGCTGTTTATTGATGCAGTAAAAAAAATAGAAAGAAACCGTCATCTTTTTCACTTGCCCCGGAATTTCTTGAAACAAACATCCTACAAATGAACCTGATTGAAAGAAATAAGAGAATCAAACCTTGATGACGCAACACTCATAACACTCAAAACAAATACTGTATATTGACAGTCTTTCGTTATTTTTAAAAGTTCCTTTTCTTTTTTTAGTTTTTAACAATATTTTCCCCGCTCCCGGGGATATATATATTGTTTTTATATATATCACGATCTACATACTGAATAATGGGTCTTTTTACCATCGGTTTTTTAAAGCCAAACCGGTATTATTGATGCGGTAAAAAGTAACAGCGGGGGGAGGGTTTAAAACCCTCTATTTAATTCTGATCACATTTTAAAAAATATATCTTTTTTGTTTTTTGTCCATATTGTCAAACTAAAGGGCCGGGGCCCATCCCCGGTAATTATATCCGCCCCGGGGATCATTTTATACTGTATTATTGTTATTAAAACCGGGGATATGGGGCGGGAACACAAAAACTACAGATCCCAAAAAGGGGCTCCGCCCCAAAAAAGTTTTGCAAGCTACCACCTTTGGAAAGAAAAGTGATTCTGTGACCTTTTTAAACCCATGGGGCTGAGTATATGTTTACTGAACCCCTGTGTCTCCCGTGGAGCTGATGTGGCTGTAATTACAGAATTTAATCTAAAGGCACTATGGAAAAAAACATCAGGGTAACCTGAAAATAAAAAGATACAGAAAGCAGCATAATTAAAAAGAATCGCCTTCAGGGGCTTTCCCGGCACAATCACAAAGGGTTTCAATGAAAATGCTTTCATGGGGCCAAAAGCACCAAGTGCACCTTGCCCCCACTTTCCCCGTTGCCGTAATGTTAAACCAAGTCGCACCAAGGTGTTCCCAAAACGCACTTTTGATAAACTGGCCCCCGCACTGGTTTACGGCTTTGGACTTTGAACAAAAAAAAGTCCCTCACATGGGGTCAACCTTTGATGTTTGGTAGCACAAATCTGTGTGATAAACTCTTCTCAGTGATAAAGCCAACAAAAAAGCCCCGGAGTCCCTCACTGATGAGCACCTGCAATCCATCCCGAGAATCTCACAAACAGCCTACAAAACCCAAGAAATTTTGGGCCAAAAAAGATGCCAGAGTCCAGCTCTAAAATAAAATGAGCAAAAACAACTGAATGATTTGATTTATTGCTGAAAGGAAACATTTTATTTATATTTCCAGGTTTTGTTTAAATATTTATATTTGAATTTGTTTTTTTACAGGATATATTTTTTTTGGAGGCAAAATCTTTTTGGGGTATTTAAAATTAAGTTTTTTTTATATAAAATTACATAAGAGTAAAAAAAATTTTAATGTTTTTTCTTTTTAAAGTTTCTTTATTTCTAAGATATTTTTGACAGGATATTTTTTATGGAACAAAATATAAGTTGTTTAAGGTTTGAGTTGATTTTTCAGAATAATTTCCCGTCTGTTTTACCATTCCTACCAAAAATATTTCTTCATAAATAAAAAAATTTCCCTTTTATTTTTTAAAAATTTTAAAAAGAACTTGAAAAATATGATAGTTCTTTAAAATACCAATTGCCCCTAAAAGGGGGGGCATCCGTTTTAAAAAAAAAACTATCGAAAATTTTTTAAAATTAAAATTAGATATTATATATGTTTATATATGTGTGTTGTATGTATATATATGTATTTTTTATTATTTTATTGTTGTGTTTTTATGTATATATTAATATATGTATGTATAATTTATATTATAATATTTTATATTATATTTTTTTTGTGTTTTTAAAAAAATTTTTGACAACAACTCATATCCAAATAAAAAATTTAAAACAAATCATTTTTAAAAATTTTTTTTTTTAGAAAAAATCCCCTCAAGGGCCTGATTTATATTCCCAATATAAACTGAATTTTCCGGGGAATCGCAATTTTTAAAAGAATGTTTTTGGCCTTTGTTTGGCTCTCTTTTTTTTAACCCTTTTTTGAAAATTTTTTTAAAAACTGAACCCCCTTTTGGGGGGGGTTTTTATTTTTTTGTAGGAAAAAACTTGCTCCCAAAGTCAAAAAAAAGTTCTGCTTAGGGTTGGTTGCCCGTTTTTTTGCCTTGTCCACTTTTTGACCCAGCGGGGGGGGACGGACGGTGGGGCTTTTTGGGGGTTCAGAGGGCCCGTAAAAGGACACCGCCTCGGAAGGACCCGTCCCAAAAGTTGGAATGGCCTGCCTCGGGGTATCCGGGGGGAAGCCCCTGGCCTCCTCTGACCGAAGGGGTTTCAACCCAACTGGGCCTGAATTTCTTGGTGAGTAGCCCGAGGATCCATTGAGGAATGAAGTAGCTCAGGATTTGAGGGGTTTAGGGGAAGTTGGGAAAAAAATACTGAATAACGTAGTGGATGGTAACTGGAAAATGGGAATAATACTTTTCCTGGGGACAGTGTAAGATACTACAATCGGGTTACTCCCGGGAGGGGGATAGGGGGTGGTGGCACAATCCTTTTAAAAAATAGAGGAATGGGAAAAAAAAAGCATAGTATATGAATTGAGGTCGGGAATAAACTGAGTGGGTGGAGGGTTTTCTTTTCCCCAACGCCTGGTCATAATCCGCTTCTAGGGTTTTTCCTGTGGGGGAGAATACTACAGTTTGGCACATGGGAGGCATCTGCGAAGGAATTGGTGTTAAAATTTTTTGGGACTCCGCTGAATATTGTTGTACCCCTGCTAAACAACGGACAAAACCATTTGAGTACTAATTGGGAGGGAAGGGACTGGGAAAAGGGGGTGAATTGTTTTTTCGGGCCCAGGCCATTCATTATGGGAAAAAAAATAGTAAACGCAAAGATTTGGGGAAATCAAAAGCCGTTAGAAGGATTATTTTGGGAAAGTGTCCGCCCCAAAGTTTCACTGGGCCCAAAGGAGTTCCTGGAAACTACTAGAAAAAAAAAAACCGATTAGACTTTAAGAAAGCATGTAAAAGAATAAAAAGTGGTGGCAGATGGCCGATAGACGGACTGGGGACATATCAGAAATACAAGAAAAAAGGGAAAAAATTTTATGAAAAAAGAAAAAGAAAAAAAAAAGGGCCCCTTTACCCCCCCTAATCTGTCCCCCCCCACCTTCCCAAAACCCCCCCGAACCTCCCACCCCCCTCCAACTGCACCTTAAAAGCAACCCGTCTAGAAATTTTTAATGAACAATATCATTATGACTGTTCCCCCATATTGACCCGAGGAAGATGATTCAGATTTCAAAAGGGTGCTACGGGGTGCAATGGCAGAAACCAGAAGAGTCATTGTCTCCCAGCACGAAGTGGGACCCTGGGCGGTTTTCTTTATTTTACCCCTAAACCTTCTGGCCACATTCTCTTCCCCCCTCATTGAAGCCCCCAACCCCAATACCCCCACACAACCCCAAGCAAAATAATCCCACTCCCGAATGATTCACCAAAATTGGGAATTCAAGAATTAAAGGATGTGGTTTTCGAACTCCCACCCAAAACGGTCAGTGGACTGAAATTTTTGGCAACAGTTACAGCGATGACTTATAAAACCAAATGCTGCAGAGGGAACAGGTGTTTCCCCAGCTGGGCACCACGGGCCAAAATCACGGTGATCTTAATGGTCCCTCTTCGTGAATAAAAGTTTTCCCCGGGGCCCCGGGGAATGAAGGTCCTTTCCTCGCCAGGGGACCCAAAAAGGGACCCCCTAGGAAAATAAAAAAAAGGGACGACTGGCCAAATTTCACCCGCAAACAAAAAAAAGCGAGACAGTGGATGAAGGGGCTCCCCGATGCAAGATCTGATCAATCATTTGGGCGACAATAAAAACTGAATTCGTGCTGCATCCCACCTTTTTCTGGACTGAAAGTGATATTCAGAAAATTTGGGGATGTCTTGATAGGCGGGGAAAGCGCACGTTTGGGGTAAGGTCATGCAGAGCATGTGAGAGACAGACAAAAAAAGGAGTCAGACACACAGCCCGCTTTTGGGGCCACAAATAAATTACTATACTGGGAAATGACCCGGCTGGAGGGGGGAAGAAATTTTTTTAAGGGGGGGGGGAAGGGAGGTTTCCCAAATTATCAACCCCTTAAAATCCTTTGGGCCAGATGCCGCCCTTTTGAGCAGCCCCAGCGCCATATGCCTGTTAGGGGGGAACTTGGACATTTCAGACGCAACTGCCCACACAGCCCCCCCACCACCTCTCCCACCCAATGACATTCCTTGGCCCTAGGAAAAGCAGAGACCACCAGCCACTTTTCCAGTTTCCCTTTTCCTAGGGTCTGACCCTTTTTTATTGATTTTAATAGAAACCAAAGAAACTGTCTTTCGGGACCGGAGCCCCACCACACTTTATGCTGTTGGGGTCCTCCCTCGAAAAAGACATGGGGGTTCCACGTTCGGGAAAACCCACACACGCTACTTTCAAAACCCTCTGCGTGCAGCTCACACCAAGCTTCCTTTTCTCACGCCCCTGTTAAATCATTTGTGCTCTGTGAACTTGCTGGGGAAGGGGTCTTATGACTAAATTTAGTCTCAATTTTTTTAACTAAACAAGGTTTTACTGTCCATTCCTAAGTCCTTTCCAAACTACACCCCCAAGCCCCTTTGCTGCATGGGCTTTCTTCCATACACCCCCTCTTGAAAGCCTTCATTCTTTTCCCCCATGCCTATTTCCCCACTTACAAGTCCGACACCCCGCATTGTACTGCCCAATATTTCCCCCAGAAGTAGACACTCTTTTGGGTTAGAATCCCCCCAGCAATCCCCCGAAAATTTGAATTCCATTTTTTTATTTCATGTACTAAAGCTCGGCCCGTTCAACTCACATGCTCACAAAGTATTTTCTATCTAGGTGGTTCATATGTTCTCATCTAAACGACAAGTTCACGGGTTTAAATTGGGGATGGGGAAAAAAAGTCAAAAAGAACTGATTGGCTTTTGTTGTCCAGGTATTTTTTAATTTCGGGCCATCTAGTTCTAAAGTACAATTGATTGATCTGCCAGTTGTTCGTTTTTTTTACTTTTCCCTTTCTTTTTTCATTGCAAACGATAATTCCATGGCCCCTTCGATTCCTGATACACTGTGGTCTCAAGGGGAAAAAAGATTTTGGGAATAGAAATTTGAATCTATAATCTTTCCAAAATCCTCCTTCGTCCCCGCCGGAAAAAATCCCTTCCCAGGTGAACCCGGGAAATTTTTGTAAAAAGATCTCGGAAAGGGGCTTTCCCATTAAATATTCTCCTGTAAACTCTCCTATCTTTCCAATAAAAAAAGTGATGGTCTTGGGGTTTGTCCAAAACCTCAGTCAAGTCAATTTGTATCTTTCCCAGAGAACCAGTCCCAATCCTTCCACTATTCTTTCCCACAATCCCTCCATCTCACGTTATTTTCAGTTTTTACTTAGCAAAGCTTTTCATTCCTGTACATTCTGATTCCGGTTTTTGGGTTTTCTTTTTTCTTTTTAAAAAGCCGTTTGGGGAAGGGCTTTTGCCCAAGGTTTTCAAGGGGCCTGTATCGCCAAAAAAGCTTCTCAAAACCTGAAGGCTTCTTTGGGCCCGAAGGGGGAAACATTTATACAGTACGCGAGAATTACCTTTGTGAAACAAAAAGGCATGCCCCGAAAAGGAATTATTCTCGTATCTTGCAGAAAAAACAAAGGTTTCTAAACCGCTGGTTGTTCCCCCTGTAAAAATTTCAGACATCATTTTACCAGAGCTCTTAAAAGACCATAAAATTATTAAACCTGCCCAGACCGTCACAAAAAGAGGTTTGTTCTATAGGGCATTTTAAAAAGGGACGTAAGGGTTTTAAATTTTTTAGAAAGAGACAGCCTTTGAAAAATCTAGCTAAACTGCTGCCTTTCCTTTTTGGCCGCATACAGTGGAATGAGAGGCTGAGAAGGCTCTGGTGATTTAAAAAATGCACTATTTCTGCGCCAGGTTTGAGTCTTTTATTATTCTCGCCATTCACTTTGTTTGGGCGAAAAGGGGGGAAAATAGGTTCAGTATAAAAACCCCATGGAAAACAAAAGGGAATAGCCTATTTTTAAAAAAAATTGATCCAGTGGGAGGGGCTTTAACCCTTTTCCCCAGAGTAGCCACAAAAAAAGCCATGCTAGCCAGTAAGATATAGTGTCATGAGCCCCTAACAGTAAGGTGCCCCTGTACCTCCATTTTAGTAAAAAACTTTACATCTCACTACTGCTAGGGCAATACACTATCAAAACGTATTTATTTTTTTAAGTCCAAAATTGAAAACCCTTTATAAGATTCCCGGATGCTTTTTAGTCTGCCAGACTGGGATTGTGAAATTGGGGATTTAAAACCAGTACTGGTGCCCATCCCAAATGTTTTGTAATTTCCCCGGTATAATAAAACCCTCAAGACTGGAATAGTTAAAAAGCCAGGCCCACACTAAAAAAAAACCTTCGTAAAGGGAAAAGCCTTTGATCACTTTTTTAAACAGGCTGCCTACAAATACAATTTTTTATTTCCAAAAAATGACAAAAATTTTTAATCCCAAAACCTTTTTAAAAGTGCAGCCCAAGAGAAAAGAAAAATTTAAAAAAGGATCCCCATCATGGGGGCTCCCCCCAAAAAAATAACAAACCTTTTTCCCTTTCCAAAAGTTCTTTCCCGGTAGGGAAAATCGCAATGGCCTGGGCCACACCCGAAAGGATTTGTTCAAAATGTGGGGACATTGGGGAAAGGGGCTTTTGTTAGGCAATTCCAGGCGCCGGCACTTTCAAAAATTTAATAGGTAAAGGGCCAGGTAAGTCCCCCGCATCACAAAAACCCAATGGGCCCTTCCAAAACTTAAATACTTCAAATAAAAACCATCTAAAGGGTAATCTGTTGGGAATTTCGAGGTTCTCCCCATGGGTGGGTTTCCTTCCAAACATGCAGATGCAAAACTGTAAAAAGCCTTGATAAAAAAAAATTCCCAAAATGGGGAATACCACAAAATTGGGGTGATAATGGTACCCCATTTTGGAATCTGTTAAAAGAAATTTACCACTTGGTCCGATAAATGGCATCACTATTGAAGTACCACCCCCCCTTAATAGAAAGGTAATGGCACCCCAAATCAAACGGGAAGATCTGTGAGCAGACAATTTTAAACCCGGCCTGACACTTTACCCTCCTTAAGGGATTGAGAGGGGGGAAACCGGGAGTGGGACTGTCACCTTTTTAAATTTGACGGGGCCCATGCCTGTTGGCATGGGGTAGTAAACTGCATACTGTGGACAATGATTTTTTTTTCCAGTCTTCCCTGGAAACCTGAAGGAGGTCCAGAGGGTTTAACCCCGGTTTTAACTGTTTTCCCCCAACAGGTCACAGATTCCCTTGGGGAAACCTGGAGCCTCATTATAAATGGGATGCACAGAAATTTCGAAGAACTTTTCCCCGCCCAAAAAAAGGTGTATAAAAACCCACACTTGGCGAAAACCCCCCACTTTTTTACCCATGCCTTTTTAAAATTCTCCGCCGGG